>NC_092215.1:42423965-42448161 GCF_043381705.1 Parasteatoda tepidariorum
TTAAAACCCTATGTAGCGATTGGTATTCATGCGAGCTTAGAATTCTATGTCGTGATACGTTTTTGCGGTTGTAAAATCAAACATTGATTTTCGTACTTAAACGTGTTTTAAAAATTAGACATTGTGATTTGTATTTGCGCGGTTTGAAAATTATGCATCGTGATTCGTGTTTACGTGCTCTAAAAATTACGCATCATGATTTGTATTTCTGCATACTTTAAAATTCTATATAGAGTTTCATATTCACGTGATTTAAAAGCCTCATATCGGGATTCATATTGTCTCAATTTAAAAATAAGGCATGTGATTAATATTTATATATTCATACAATTTTAAAATTAATCATCAGGATTTATAATCACATGGTTTACAAGTTTAAAGATCTCACTCTTTTTGTCAAATTTTTGTGTATATATATATATATATATATATATATACACAAAATGTGGTCAATTCACTAACTTATTATGGATTATAATGGAATGTATGTACTCTGTAAAAACTGTTGTGTAATACATATCCATGGTATTGAAAAATTGTGCGTAATTTTAAGACAATACCGAATCAAGCATTCCTTACACACTTTAAAGGATGTATTTAAATTCAATAAATGAAAAAGCATACACCAACATCATCAGATGCATTGAATTATATTCACTACCAAAAACACCAATGTTGGTGCATTTTTGATATCGCCGGTAGTTTGTTTACAACGAGTTAAGAGCTGGCGAAAGATTTTCTTTTCTTCTATGCTGCTATACTATATTGACTGAAACAAAAGTTTGCAGTTAAAATATGTATGTTTTTAGTTCTGTAATGAGGATAATTATTTTTAATAGCTGTGATCTGGTGAACTACGATAAATAATTTTAGAATATCTAATTTGTACCACTTTTTTTAGCTTAGTTTGAATTTGTATTAATATTTTCTCTGTGCTCTATATTTGATTAATAGACTAATTTTATTTTTAAAAATATTGCATCGTATCATATAAATTTTAGTGTAATAAACATTTACACACCAAGTAAAGTAAAAGAATATTCTAGGTGCAATCTTTAGTGTAGAACAGAGGTGTCAAACTCACGGCCCGCGAGCCGCATATGGCCCGAGATGGACATTTTTGCGGCCCAGTCAATATATCCAACGCAAAGTAAAAATAAAATAGAAATGTGAATTTGAAAGGAAACTAGTATATAAAATTATAATATACTTTATTTATAAACTGTACGGATCATTTTAAATTGTACGCGCGAAAATGTAAAATTCTAATTGGCTTGCGGCACCTGCCATTCCAGGGATACTGCATCTTATCAAAAATACGCAGAAAAAATTTCAAATCATAGAACAGAATTTGAAACAAGATTTAAAGATTTTAATTCTTTGGAAGACAAATTTTGTTTGTTTTCTTCGATTTTCTCAATAAATATAGACTCAGTACCCAGTAATATGCAAATGGAAGTCATTGAGATTCAGTGCGACTCAAATTTGAAGACAAAATTCATTGAAGTGGGTGTGCCTGAATTTTACAAATATTTTCCGGCAAGGTTTGAAAATACTCGAAAATTCGCATATGAAATTATTTCAATGTTTGGAAGTACTTATCAGTGCGAGCAATTTTTTTCTGTTATGAATGAAAATAAATCTCCTGTCCGAAACCATATTAATAGCTCTCGTTGGGTCAATTTTGAAAGTAGTCTCGGCCAATCAAATTTCTCCCGAAATAGGAAAGATAGTAGCAGAGAAGAGATATCAAACAATAATTTTACTTTGTCTATGCTTATTACGATGCACTATTCATAATTAAAATATTTGTTTCTGTAAACACTGATTTTTTTTTAACTTTTTTTTTAGCCCACCTAAAGTTAAGCATTGTTTATTTGACCCAAGTTTGCTTTTGAGTTTGACACCCCTGGTGTAGAAGAACATTACTTTAGTCTGAAGTTATTGCCACCATTTCAGATACATGAAGGATCTGTTGATATTCAACAAATGTTTTCGAAAAATTTCCTCTCGATGAATACTTCTGTACAAAAATCTTGATTACCATTTTTAGATATTTGTGTTTCTTCATGAATAGTTTGATGATTTTTTTCATCTCATAAATCCTTCATACTAAATGACGCAATGCATACTAAATTTATGATTCTTGCTGTCTCTTAACTTTACTGATGTGCATCATATCATATAAATTTTAGTGTAATAAACATTTACACACGAAGTAATGTAAAAGAATATTCTAGGTGTCTTTGGTGTAGAAGAACATCTCTTTGGTGTAAAGTTGTTGCCATTAATTTCAGATACTCGAAGGATCTGTTGATATTCAACACATGTTTTCAAAACATTTCCTCTCGGTGGATACTTCTGTACAAAAACTTTGATTACCATTTTTAGATATTTGTGTTACTTCATGAATAGTTTGATGATTTTTTTTATCTCATAAGTCCTTCATACTAAATGATGCAATGATTTTTAAAGATAAAAAAGAGATTTTTATTATCTATAACATCACTAGGTAGATCAATTCCTCTCACAAGGTCAGCGCTATTTATGTTGAAGAAAAATTTGATATGCGCGTAGTTTCGAGCAGATTGCTTCAATTTTCTAAGTATGACGTGTTCATAGATAACAAAAGAAAAGTGAAATTTTTTTGAATTAATCAATTGAGTTAGTCATAAAATCAAAGTATTTAAAGATTCATCGCAGAGAGCAAGACTTATATTTTTAGGATACGTAAAAAGGTAATTTATACATGAAATGTTTGTAACTTTCTTTGGATTAAAAATTAAAAACAAAAAACAAATAACGCTGTCTTACAGCATTATTTATTATACTATTTTTATATATACTCGTGTTTCACTTCCTTTTTTCTTTAAAAAAATTAATTTATATTTTGTGGTAATTAATAGATTTAGTCATAAAATCAAAATATTCATAGAACAAGATAGATATTTTTAGAACTAGTAAAAAGGTAATTTATGGATGAAATGCTTGTAACTTTCTTTTAATTAAAATTCGAAGAAACTAAAACATTTTCTCATTTCTTTTGCAAGTTTTCATATTTACTCTCGTTCTCTCTTCATTTTTATTTTAGTAAAAAGATTTTTTTTGTTGCTAAAATTAGATTTAAAGATAACTAACAGACTTAATTTCATTAACGAATTATTAAAACGTTTAAAGTAGAAGCCTTCACCATAGAAATGTTTAAATCTCGCTTGAAGTAGACATTTTTTTAATTTTTTTTTTTTTTTTAGAATTCATATGCTAAAAAATTATCTATTTCTTTTATTGTAAATTTGATTAAATAAATATTAAGTGAAAATTGTAAACTTAGAAGGTTCCTTCATTGATAAAGTGTCTGCCCTCTCGGTTTCGCGATCCCTAACTAGACCAATATTTTTAAGACTCGTGAAAAAATAATTTAAGTAACAATGTGATTAGAAAAAGGTAGTAAAGTTTCTAACTAGTCCTAACTAGACCTAAAAGGTAGTCCCTAACTAGACCAATATTTTTAAGACTCGTGAAAAAATAATTTGAGTAACAATGTGATTAGAAAAAGGTAGTAAAGTTTCTAACTAGTCCTAACTAGACCTAAAAGGTAGTCCCTAACTAGACCAATATTTTTAAGACTCGTGAAAAAATAATTTAAGTAACAATGTGATAACAAAAAGGTAGTAAAGTTTACCCTTTATTTCAAAGCAATGCGTTCCATGCGATTTGGCTGAAATAAGTTTTCTTTTAACATTGATTATTCCATGAATGAGTAAAATTGTATCATGAAAGAAGCATCTATTGAAGTGATTTAGAATTATAACGATGCATTATTTCATAGAACAATTTTACATGTTGTAAGGAATAATGAGACTTCTCCCTTAGTTAAAGAAATACGAAGTGGAAGATGAAAGGAAGTAGAATAAAACATAATATATAACATCTATACTGATTTAATATCCAAACCTTGAAGTCACGTGATATGAGAGTTTTTCACTTCCTGGTGGAGAAAAGAAAATATCAGAAATCATTTTTTCCAACTTTGATCCTTTTATCCTTGATCTTTAAATTTGGATAAGGGTGTAACTTCAGTTTCTCTATGTTTTTGAAAATCAGGCATGGATATAGGTTTGATGAGTATGTCTGCAGTCAGGACTGTATGAGTATGTCGTTGGACAATATTCCAGCTTTATAGTCCCATTCTGTTAAAGGTTTCTTACACTTTGATATCGATGTGTTTGGTGCGACTTGTGTATTCAATCATCTTTATCGATTATATGTCGATTGGTTGTATTCAAACAGAGTGCAACTCTTGGGGTAATTCCAATTCTTTAAGAAGTTTTATAATCTATAAAGTTTCTTTAGTGGCTTGAGCTTCTGAGATATATTCAGCTTCAGCTGATGATAGTGTCTGCTTCTTAGTATACCGCTGCATAGGTGCGTTGCCAAATAGAAATAAAATTCCTGTGCTTGATTTTCGATCTAGTCTCCAATCAATATCTGCATCTATTGTTAGTGTAGGGGGAAAACCGATATCTAGACACAGTCCGAAATTTTTTGTTGTATTTAAGTATCTCACTGTTCTTTTAACTTGTTCCCAGTCCATCTTTCCTGGATTTTTGTTCCAACGACTCAATAGGTTTTCATCTGGTTGACTAATAACTGCAATCTAAAGTAATTATCCTATTTCTTGTCTGTATTTAGAGTTGTTAGGTCGAAGATTTTTTTCTCCACCTGTCTTTATGTAGCCTAGTTCAATGGGAGTATTACAAGGTTTTACTTCTAGAAGATTGATTTTCCTTACTAGTTCGTTAATTTTTAATTCCTGATTGACCGCATTAAGTTCACCCTCTGTTTCTCTTATGTTGATGCCAATGTAGTAATTTGGCTCTCCTAAATTTTTCTTTTCATGCTCTTCTTTTAGTTTTTCTACTATTTCATTTATTTTGTCTTCACTTCCAGTAATCAGTATATCATCCACATAGACTATTATATAAGTTGATTAATTTCCATTCTTGTGTTTGAAGAGATTGTTTTGTATCACTTTGAGTGAAACCTAGATATTTCAAAGAATTGATTATTTTTGTATTCCATGCTCCAGCCGCTTGCTTGAGATCGTAAATAGCTTTGTTAAGTTTGCATACTTTCATTTCTTGCCCTGGAGTTACGTAATCTTCTGGTTGTCTCATATAAGCATCTTCTTCGAGTTTTTCGTACAGAAATGTGGTTTTTTCGTCAAAATGGTTTACTGTTAATTTTTCAGGTCCAGCTATGGCTAAGAAAGTTCTAATAACGGTGTAAGATACTACTGGCGAATGAATGAATGTCATAAAAATCCTCTCCAAATTTTTGTGAAAATCCCTTCATTACAAAGTGGGCTTTATATGATTCAATTTCTTCTTTGTTATTGTATTTTCTTTTAAATTTCTATCGACTTCCTTATTCATTAATCTTCTGGCGGATCAGCAAGTGTCCAGGTTTGATCTGTCTTAGAGATTTAATGTCCTCTTCTGTAGCTTTTAACTATTTCTGTTTTTCTTTTATATTTTCTAGATTTAATAGATCTTGCCAGTTTGAGGGATTGTTTGTTTCTTGTATGATGTACTAGATCTGTGTAGAGGTACTCCCTTGTTAGTTCTGTCGGATCTGCAAAACTGCTAGTGCAACTTGACGAGGCGTTAACCTCTTCTGACTGATTTCTATTTCAATGGTGTTTTTTTCATTTTCAAAGTGTGTTCTCTCAATGGATTCTTGATCATGAGTTTTAAGAAATATTTTCTCTTCATTCCTTTTAGAGTAAAAGAACGAATGAATTTAGCTGTATGGGAATGAATGATTTTAACTCCATGAATTTAACTGTAACACGTTTTCCATTTATGATGTATTCTATAATCTTTCGAGCTGTTCAACGAACACCTACTTTTGCTTTGTGCATTTGGTTTTGTCAATGTAGGTATAAGCTTTACAGCCAAGTACTTTTATATGAGATAAATCTGGCTTTTTGTTTAACGATAATTGATAATGTGTAAGTTTAGTTCCTTTAGTTTCTAGTCTGTTTTGCAGATACTTAGCTGTGCGCAATGCCCAGAAATGATACGGAAAGTTTGCCTAAACTAGTAGAGCTCTAACAATTTCAATTAACGATCTAATTCTGTCTTTCATCAACGCCATTTTGACTCGGCGAACAAGATACTGTTAGTTGATGGTTGATCCCCATTTCTCTTAAATAGTTCTCTGTTTCTTGGTTGAAATATTCTCCACCATTATCAGTTCGTAAGTTTTCGGGTATTTTGCCAAATTTATTTCCCATCATAGCTATATGTTTAATTTAAATTAGTGCTTCCGATTTTTTCGACAAAAGGCAAATAAATTAATATCTACTGTAATCATGAGTTAAAGTTTAAAAAAATATGATTTTTCTCCCATCGTCTGAATTTTCTTTGGGACTCAGATATCACTGTGTATAGTTTCGAAACACTTGGTTGCTCTGTTTAGAGTTGATTTAGGATACGAATTGTCTGTGAGTTTACTTTTTATGCAATTTTCACATAAACTATAGTGTTTGCATCGACTAAAGCCAATTTTGGTAGCTATATCATTTAATTTTTCTATCGAGTTATAATTCTTGTATATTAGTCTTCTGTGCTAATTTCTGTGCAATTTCTGCTATCGCAAATGTTGATTAATTTCTAATGTTGATTTAATTTCTCTTCATAACAAATTATTTAGTTTAATTGCATCTAAATAAACTTCCTGATCATGAATTATCATGCATTTGCTTTCGCTAAATATTACAGTGCATCCGTTTTCTGTTGATTTGGCTGGCCTAACAGAAGATTAGTTTCGATGTGTGGTACTCAGAGAGCATTTTTTATAGTTAATTTATTCATTTTGATGTCTATTTCTCTCGTGTCGTACGACATCAGAGTTTTCCCCATTTGCTGTTGTTACTTCATTTTTGTTTGTGTCTGTTATTTTAATAAACGATACCTGATTATTAGAAATATGTGATGAACCAGAGTCGATGATCATTTTCTTTATCTGATTTCGAAGTTAAGTTGCTCATTTTATTTTCTACTCCATCGCCATTTTGTTTATTAATCTTATGGTTGTTCTCCAGTATCCAATATTTTTACATAAAGAGGTCGAGTTTCTCTTATTTTGGTGTTCTTTTGGTTTTTAGTAATTTAGGATTTTTTTTTTTTCAAATGCCAACATTCACCATTATTGTGATTTCGAAATTTGCAATGTGTGCAATATTTACTGCTTCCTATAATTATTATTATTACATGTTCTGTTGATTTGAAATGTTTTGTTTGGATTTTCTGATGCATAGTTATTTTCTATTCTTCTATTATACTCGTCAACTAGCTTACTTCTTATAAATTCGAAATTTAATTCTGTTTCAGACCTAGCTTCTAATGCTGTTATGAGTGTGTCGTATCTTTGAAGTACTGAACACAGTAAAATCGCTGATAAATGAGAATCGCTAATTTCTTTATTCTATTGCTTTAAGTTTGTTTGCTACCTCTCAAATTTTAGTTTTATGAATTATCATGTTTCCCCTTTCCTCTAACTTTGTATTGTGAAGTTTTCTTAATAAAAGTAATTTGCCAGATAAGTTGCTTCTTTCGTGTATTATCTTTAATGCATCCCATGTTTCTTTAGCAGTTTCTTTTTAACGGATGTGAGGTATTTGATTATCGTCACTACGTAAGTTCATAAGTGTGCGAGCTTTTTTTCTCTTTTTTACTTCAGTCTGCTGTAATGGGATTAGAGGGTGTATCTGTTATAATTTCATACCATTAGTTTTTAATGAGTAGCGTTAACATATTCACACTCCAATTACTATTATTGTGATGATTTAGTTTTTCTATCAATTGAGAGTGACTTGATGAAGCCATTTTTAATTTCATATGGTGATAATTGTTTATATTTAGAATTTCTGACAATATTTTATCTTATATACTCATTCACTAATTAAGAAAATGTAAACACTTTATTTGTTACTCCATAATTTAATTTTATGTATCTATTCCTGTTTTTATATTTCTTAGCAAACATATAGAGTTATAGTCTTATGTATGGCTATTTTATAAGTGTGCTATAATCAGTTTTTACTAATATGTAATATATAGTACGTTCAACATTAATGTATGTATGCCTATTTTATCATTTTTATTTAAGTTCAATATAGCTTTAAAACAGCTTATATTTCCTAAATAATATATTTATAATTTTTGCGCACTATATTTATTTTATAACCTCAGTCTCATGATCTTGATAAGAAAAAGGTAGTAAAGCTTACCTTTTATTTCAAGGCGATGAGGTTTAATAAATTCTTTTTAATATTGATTAATCCATGAAGGAGTAAAAGTGCATCATGAAAAAATCATCTTTTCAAGTGATGTAGAAATTTAATGATGTATTATTTAATATTGTAAGAATGAGGAGACTTCTCCCTTAGTTGAAGAAGTGAAAATGGAGGCTAAAAAAGAAGACATCTATAATGACCTTGAAAGTCACATGATCTGAGCTACTTCCTGGTTGAGAAAAGAAAACATCAGAGATCATTTTGTCCTATACAATATTTATAATATTTTTTCAAAAAGAAACATTTATTAGTAATAGGAGTTACATTAATTAAAGAAAGGAAATTTTTTTATATAATTACGCAAATTC
This sequence comes from Parasteatoda tepidariorum, assembly GCF_043381705.1. Lineage (NCBI taxonomy): Eukaryota > Metazoa > Arthropoda > Arachnida > Araneae > Theridiidae > Parasteatoda > Parasteatoda tepidariorum. Next base: position 42,432,636 of record NC_092215.1, read on the forward strand.
TTACGTTTATTTTGATACAAAGGTAACTTTTTTATTTTGCGATGGCACATAGCAGACAATAATACTAATATTTTTATGATTTGTTAAGTTCATGCATTAAATGTTTTTTTGTTATCTAAGGAAAAATGCTATAGTCTTAGTTCACAATCGTTTATCAAATTTTTCTCTCATACGTTTATATTTTGATAAAAAAGTTGTTTTTTATTTCTGCGAAAATTAGAGATAACTAATCAACTTAGATTCATTACGAATATTTGTTTCATTACGAATATTCATTACGAATTTATCGCAAATTCTTACTTTTATTTTGATACAAAGGTAAATTTTTTATTTTGTGATGGCACATAGCAGACAATAATACTAATATTTTTATGATTTGTTAAGTTCATGCATTAAATGTTTTTTTGTTATCTAAGGAAAAATGCTATAGTCTTAGTTCACAATCGTTTATCAAATTTTTCTCTCGTACGTCTATATTTTGATAAAAAAGTTGTTTTTATTTCTGCGAAAATTAGAGATAACTAATCAACTTAGATTCATTACGAATATTTGTTGAAATCGTGAAATAATTGCATTATTTTTATATAATATCGCTTCACGATCGATATGCAATTTTAAGTTCTTCCTCATCATGAGATGAGGTAAATAAACCGTAAATAGTTTTTAATTTGAATTGTAATTTTTTTTTTTCAAAATTCATAACTATGTTAGTATATCTTAAATTATTCAAAACATTTGCTCCATTTGAAAATTTGCTCTTAAATTGATCTTTTCATTTGATGAACTTTTGGCAATGAGGGTAAAATAATAGTTATGCATTTCATTATATTAAAATACAATTTTAATATAAATCATTAACACGTTTATTTCAATTATAAATTTCATATTTGAACAATGAAATTACAGTCCGTGGCCAAATTATTGGACGCTGTGTAAGATTCTATGTAAAATCTTAATTATCAGGTGATACTATACAGCTTTATTGTTTTTACACAGCTGAAACCATTTTGCACTTGTTTACGTTCGTGTATTAATTGGTTAAATTAGACGATTTATAATATAAATTCGATGATTGGATAAATTAGACGATATATTATATAAATATAGAATATTTGTTATATCAGTTATTAGTATATTGTAGTAATTAGAGCAAATTGTTAGACCCAATATAGGGTTTTAATAATTACATGATTTGCACGAGTTTATATGCAATACTTTTATATTTAAACATACATGTAATAGCTTTTTATTCCAGAGATTTTTTATATACTTCCTATTTGTATTTGTTTTTAACGTATTGCATTACAATGTTAACCAATTGATACACGAATGTAAACAAGTGCAAAATGGTTTCAGCTGTGTAAAAACAATAAAGCTGTATAGTATCACCTGATAATTAAGATTTTACATAGAATCTTGCAGCGCGTCTAATAATTTGACCAGGGACTTTATTTCGAAAGTGTATCTAAGGAAAATAAAATGATTCTATTTTCCTATTAATTTTTAAATTACAAATTCAAGAAATAAGCCTTTTTTTCGTAAAACACAAGGAACTCTTAATTATAATATTATTGCAAGATTCTTCTACACAGTTGAAATTCCGGTTCAAATTGCCGTAAAAAGAACCCTGAGTGCAGCATCCTTAAAATCCATTTTACTGTGAATTCCATTTTTACCGTAATTTTCACAGTAATATTTATTTAATTACAATGAGTTAGCGATTTTACAGTAAAAATTACGGTATATCAGATTTTTCTTTCCGTAAAGTTGTACGGTAAAGAATACTGTCACTGTATCAGTAAATTAAAAAAAGTATCAATCCTTTTTAGCGTAATTTGATCCAAGATTTTTTACAGTGTACCGTTGCAATATAAAATATGACGTGCATTGATGATACAGATTGCATAAAAAAAGAATACATGCAAAATATATTATACTATCTTCTCTTTTCTAACTGAACCATTGTATAGTGATCATATTCATCAAGAAATAATATTCGGGGTAAGGTTAAATTTGGCGCCATATTAAAGCTACCTGCTTAAAAATTTGAACAATGTATAAATGTATCTATTGTTAAAATATTTCCTTTAATGATATAAATAATAACTAAATCAATCTTCTATGGTATAATAGTTAATTAAAGATATTATTTATCTATTAATTATAGGCTTTTATTAGTTGACTTCATGAGGAAAAAAGTATCCTTGGAATTCAAAAGAACACAATTCTTTTATAATTCTTTGGATTCTCAAGAAAACCAATGGCTGGACCACATCAGGTATGTTTTATTTAGTCTTGTACATAAGCTTATAAAAATGTTCTCAAAAGCAAGAAATTCTTTTCTACTGTTTTAAAACTTTTTTTCAGATGAAACTCAGATTAAAGAAAGTGAAATTAATAAATTATTGGATATGACCTTCGTTAAAAAAAAGAAAATGAATTATGATACTCAGAGTTTCTTCTTTTTACACAATAAACAACATAAAATGATATTGCTATGCTAAAAGTTCTCTAATGTGGCGAAGTGGGTTGAACCCGAAAACACCAGCTTTTTTTAGTGAGCCTATTAGATAAAGCAAACTTTTTCACACAGTGATATTTACAGTACTATATTTATAACTTATAAATCAGCATATGTGTTAAAATTTAGCTTCAAATGTAGTTTAACTTAGCTTTCATCAAGCTATTTTTAGGTTAATATCAAGCTAAATAAACTTAGTATATAAATTGAAATGTAACATTTCTATCTCAATGACGAACATTCAGGTGCTAAAATACAATGTTATATATAGATGTACAATGTATATATACAATAATATGTATATATATATATATATATATAACACAATGCATATATATAATACAATGTATATATAAATACAATATATATATGTAATACAAAAATTATAAATACTTTTGTATTAATAAAAACATTAAAACTCTTTTCATAAAATGTCTTTGGTAAAGAATAGGTGTAGAGATATTCTATTTTGTTACTTCATGGCTGAAAACATACCAATGAATTTTTTATTTATTTATTATTTTTTCTGTAAATAAATAATTGATCAATTTATGATTCATAATCAATTAATTATTCATAAAATTAATTAATAGATTATTATGTAATAAAAATTAATTTCTGGCAATTTTTTAAATAAAATATTTTAAAAAAATAAGAATTGTTTAAGTTTACTTAATATGTAACACATAAAAAGTGATACATAACTAAGTTGTGTTATTTAAAATATGTCAATTGAAATTATTAAAAATGTGAGTGATTTTGTTTCCATTANCTTATAAATCAGCATATGAGTTAAAATTTAGCTTCAAATGTAGTTTAACTTAGCTTTCATCTCTAATTTAGAAAAGGTTTTTAGCAATTTTTGCAATAACAGGACCCTATTTGCAAAAATTCACAAAAGCAGGACCCTGGTTGAAAGAATGTGACTTAACGCTTATTTTATATTCACAAATTATGAGTAGTTTTTTCACAGTTTTACAAAAACAAGACCTTTCACAAAATGTCTGGACAGACCCGTTCCAGAATGTTCTAATGTTGAAGATAAAGCAAAAGTTGACCTTCATATTTTTAATGTAAAAATTAATTCTATACTTTTCCATAACTTAACCCAAAATATTGCATGTCGAGGTTGGGTTCCATTAAAAATTAATACTCAGAATGGTGTAAGAGACTGAAAACCACGAAAAAAAGAAGAAAAGTAGACGAATCGTAAAATAGACAAAGCAAAGAGAACTAGTAAAAATTAGAGTTGGACAAAAACAAATCATCAAAGTGATTCAAATCAATAGAATCAGTTCACTTTGTGGATTCGAATCAGTTAATGATTCCCATCAGGGAGTGGTTCGATAATGAAATGATTCATCTATTATAAAATTGACCTTAAAATATTTTTTTGCATTTTTTCGGCAGTATTTATATGCCTCAATATCATTTTATTGTCTTCTAAAAAATCATAATTATTATAATTATTCCTCGTATTTGCGTTTCTGTTGAAGGGATGATTCAAAATTATCTTTTTATTTTTAATACGAATCTAGTGCAAAAAGAAAAAAAATTAAGATGAGACCTTGTTTGTTGCGTTCACCAAACCCCGGAATTGCTTTTGTAATTCCTTTCGAATGGCTTCTCATTACTAACATGTTTTAGTCAAAATTTTAAAGAATAGCAGTACATTTTTTTGTGCATCCTGTGAAATCTTTGATTCTAATACTTTTCGGTCTGCCGTAAAAAAACTTGCTGCTTTACTATCTTTATAAGAACATTATTTTCTTATTACCGCAATTAGTTAAGCATCCCTAGCTCCAATAATAGCTTAACAAGCACCGACCCTAGTGGAGACAAAAAATATCCTCTTTGGTAGACGGATCATGGATTAGAATACCCTTGCTATCGAGCTAACCACGGCAGTTTTTCGTGATTAGTCGGATGCGGAACGCAAATGCGGGTTAGTTTCATCAAAGAGTTCTCCACTATGGCTAGTTTGATTCAAGAAACTAGCCATAGTGGACTTCCTTGTCTTCCGGGTTAGATTCAAAATTACTAGGCTTTCGGAATTGAACATTGATAGTAGTAAAAGAACACTACCTATTTATAAAACAATAAACAACCCTAGAACAACATTAAAAAAACAAAATGAATACTAGAAAACATAGGTATTGCTCAATAGCAAAAGCGGCCACAAATATTTTTGAAAAGTAAAATTTTTTTTCTTCTCAGGCGAGGGTGTGGTTTTTCAACCTCTTACTATATAATTATTTTCACTCTTTTCTCTAAAAAACAAAACAACTGATGTTCCTCTTTTTTCAACCTACCAACTCTCAACAATATTAAATATTGAGAAGGGGTTGATCGGCAGACAATAGGTTCTGCATTAATTTAGATGACAGTAGAGATTTTAATGTTTTTTCCTGTTTCAATTGATTCGCTTTTCTTTTTTATGAAAGTGGGGGTTGTTCTAAAAAAATTGGGGTTATTTGTACTTTTTGTCTTTAATTTAGTTTTACTGTATGCTTTTTTTTGTTCTTACGCTATACTTTTTCCTTTTATTCTTCTAATGTCACTTTTTATATTCAAAAATATTTATTTTTCTACTCTTATCATATCTGTAATATATTTGTGACTAAGCAATTCATGATAATTTTTCTTTATCAAAAATGGGATGTGAGAAAAATTGCAGTGAAACACTCCGTCTACTCTAAAATAAAATTGTGAAAGGGCCGAATTTGAATCAGATCACTGATTCGAATCATATGATTTTGATTAGTGATTTAAGTCAAGGGATAAAAATAACTCATTCGAATCTAACGATTCAGATTAGTTATTCAAATAAAATTATTTGGGTAAATGATTCGAATCAGATGATTTAGATCAATGATTCGGATCATAGATTCGAGTCATACGATTCGATCACTATTCGAATCAAGTAATTTGACATCACTGATTCAAATCACTATTTAAATCAAGTGATTCAGATCACTAATTTGAATCATACGAATCGGAACAATGGTTCGAGTCAAGTGATTCAGATCAGTAATTCGAATCATGTGATTTAGATCAATATTCGAATCAAGTGATTCAGATTAGTGATTTGATTAATACAAATTGTAACCCTATTCGAATCAAGTGATTCAGAGCATTGATTCAAATTTTGTGATTTGGATCAATAATCGAATCTAATTATTCAGATCATGCGATTTGGATCAATAATTGAATCAAGTGATCCAGATTCAAATTTTGTAATTCAGATCATTGATTCTTAAGAAGTGATTCAGATCACTGATTCATGCGATTCTGATGACTATTCGAATCAAGTGATTCAGATCAGGGATTTGAATCAAGCGATTCTAATCACTAATCGAATCAAGAGATTTCAAATCAGTGATACAAATCATGCAATTCAGAGATCATTTATTCTTATGAAGTGATTTGGGCAACCGATTCGAACAATGTAACTCGGATCAACATTCGGAGAAGGGGAATCAGATCAGTGATTCGAATCATATGATTCAGATCACTATTCGGATTAAGTGATTCAAAGCAAGTGATTCGAATAACGGATTCTTCTGAAGAGATTCGGATCACTGATTCAAACAATGCAACTAGGATCAAGTAATCAAATCAACTCGGATCAATGATTCGATTCAAGTGATTCAAGTCACTGATTTAAATTATGTGATTTGAAACCCTGATACTTATGAAGTAATTCGTATCACTGATTTGAATCATGCGATTCGGATCACTATTCAAATCAAGTGATTTAGATAAGGAATTCAAATCAAGCGATTCAAATCACTACTCGTATCAAGAGATTTCAGATCAGTGATACAAAGCATACGATTCGGATCATTGATTCATTGATCATTTTTCTTATGAATTGATTCGGATCACTGATTCGAACCATGTAGCTTGGATCAGTATTAGAATCAAGTGATTCATATCAGTGATTTGAATCATGTACTTTGGATCACTATTTGAATCAAGTGATTTAGATCAGTGTTTTGAATCACGCATTTTGGATCACTATTCGAATCTATTATTACAGATCAGTGATTCGAATCATGCGATTCGGATTAATGATTCGAATCAAGTGATTCATACTTGATATTTAATACTTGATTACTTAATTTAATACTTGATATTTCTTTATTAAAAAGAATTTCTTCCACTTTGGTGGAATTATTGCTGGAAGAATTAGAAACCTATTGGCTATATTGATTTAATGAGAACTACATTTGTTTATTTCTTTTTTCCTTTTATACGCATAAAAAATTCCGCACATGTTATTGAAAATAAGTTTTGCAAATATATGGCGAGAAAAACTACAATGGGATTTTATTTACTTTTTGTACCGTATTTATTCTTCATATCGTATTTATTCTTTGTATCTTATTATTTTAGATCTCTGTATGCGATATCTCTGTTGTATATATCTCTGCTGTATCCCTATTTTATATTATTAATTAAAATTTGGCTTTTGTGAGACAAAAGACATTTATTTCTTTATATAGTTTTACGTTATCAAATTTCCGTTTTATTCATTTTAATTCCATTTAAATCAACCGCATTCCCCTCTAATATAGAAGGCGCCTTTCAAACTTTATCCCCGTCACTTGTCCCCACTTGGAATTTTCACCCCCATAGGTAGTGTTGGGGTTATATAGATATGGTCCATTGATAAGTCAAAAGGGTAAATGTGTAATGTTATGAATAGATTTTTGAAGCGCAGGCCCCTGACTTAAAACTGCTGTCTATCGCCAAACATTTGGCGAAATTCAAATTATAGTACTCTTAAAAATTGTACTATCACATGTAGTCAATATTGCATAACTTAGATAAAGCGGAGGAAATAACTTTCAATAATTCGAAGTTCAAAAAAAAAAAAAAAAAAAAAAAAGAAATTCTAGAACATCATTATTATCTATAGCTCTTAGGTAAAGAGAACAGTTGCAGAGCAAGGATTTCCACCGTAAATGAACATTATCAAGATAATTCTCACATCCTTCAGGTTCTAAATAAGATAGTTTTGAAATAAAAAATAGTATTTTTTTTTTTTTATTCTTAGAGCTAAATTTTTGCCTTCCTTGTATTAATATTTTGCACTAAAAGTAGCACAAATTATACTTTCTTTAGGTGATCATTTGCCCTTTTTAAAAGTAGTATGGTTCAAAAAAGTTTTTCTTTTATTTTTCTTTCTTTTCTATTTACGGACAGCGAAGCCTGATATTTTCTCACTTGAAATAAAGACAGTTATTTTCAGAAAAAAAAAAGAAAAAAAAACTGCAACCCTCATTCCGAAATAAATAAATATTAAAAATAATTTACTGTACAAAATGAGAAAAAAAGTGAATTAATATTAAAAATGCTGAGGAATATATTATAATTTTATCAAATAATTAAATGAGCACTATCAATGTAAGAAACTGTATCTCTGTATATAAAAATATCGAAAGCGTTTAGTAGTTCGAAAATTAACGACTGTTAAACGTGTAGTAAAAAATACAATACGGTCCTTTCTACGGGTCCCATAAATACAATTACAAAGTAGTAGAAATTTAACTCGCTGTGTTCGAAAGTTTTTACCATCGCTTTTTTACTCTTTTTTTTTTCTTTCTTTTTTTGAATAATGCCTATTTATTTACCCATTGTTTCTCTCACTCGAGACCTTCATTTTATAACCTCGCACTTGAATTGATATCAGATATTACAAAAAAAAGTGCAAATTGTTTTTAAAAAAAATAGCTGATGAATATTGTATATAATGAATATGTATATAAATGTAGCTGATGAATATGTATATATATAGCTGATGAATATGTATATAAATATTGGCATTTATATGGAAATTTTTAAAAAAGTAAAACTGTTTCTAATTTGTTATATGACTGAAGGTTATCTGTATAAATTTTTAACAAGTAAAATTTCTTTTTATTGGGTAGCACATTCCTAAATTTAAATTTTTTTAAAGATTATTTTTAAAACCTTTGTACATTTCGTTACTATTAATATATATTCAAAATTTGCTTACATAAAATGTAAAAGAGTGATGAATATTTTATAAAAAAAAATGATTTTTTTAAATCAGTTTTTAAGGAAAAAAAACTACATTGATTGCGAAAAATTACAGGAATTGGTGAGTGAAGCAATAGTTTAATGAGCCTCTTAGTAATTAAAAAATGTTTCTATTTCATTTGAATTTTCTTAAAAACTGTAGTTATGCTGATTTTTTTTTAAATAATGTAATACAAATTGCATCTAGTTTTTATACTTTAACTAAAAATTATGCTAAGATAAAACTCCAGATAAAGATAATCTTTTCAAAAGATAAAGATAATCTCAAAGATTATCTTTTCAAAAATAAAGTTTTATCAAATATGTATGTAGAAAAGTGTACGGTATTGAAAACAACGGATATCAAAAAATGTTTTAACTTTTTAATAAATGTTTGTTAAGTTTTTCTAAAGGGTGTTAAAAAAAATTTTGTCTTGCAAGTGTCCAATTTTTTCATTGGCATTTTAATTTGTTCGAAATTTATCACCATTTCATTTGCTTTTCCCGCAATTTTTTATTTATTATTATTTTGCTTTAAATAATGCCTCTTTATCCATCTTTTTTCTCCAATACAAGTATTACTATGATATAAAATGCATAAAAAAATTAAATAATCACTCACAAATTAATGTAAATATCAACATTTATGTATGCGTATTTATTTCTTGTGTTCCAAATTTCCATTCATTATCCAAAATTATTTTTTTTAAATATTGTACATGTTGTGGGCTGTGAATGGTGAATGTAATGCAAATAACTTCGCAGTTTTTTTAAATCTATAAAACTTAAAAAAATTATTTACACTTATCTATTTATGCTAGATAAGTTACTATCTACATTGATCGATAAAAAAAAAAATTTTTTTATCTAATCTATTAATTATAAATAAAGAAGAAGTCATCCACCATGTAAAAAGTATTTTTGTTGATTTAAAGTTATTAATTATGTCATTTATTTGTGAATTGTTTTAATTTTATTCTGAATGATTAATTTTAATTAAAATATGCATTTTAAAAAAAATGTTATTTTGAACATAAACTAAACGATTGTAATGTGATTTTCATTTTGAAAAAAATAATAATAATAAATGATATTTTGTGCATGTTTCTCTAAAAACTAAAACTTGCCATTAAGATTTCTTTTTCCTACTGTTTTCTGAAAGATTGCTTTTCTCTCTGGCGCCATCTGTTAGTAAAGTTAATCTTAAAATATTTCGCTGGATGTATATTCTGTAGTGGCGCCATCTGTTGAATAGAAATTCAAAGTTTTATTTCTGTAAAAAAATCTTTATATTAGACGATAAAATTAACAAAAGATAGACAACTTCAATTTTTTGTATGATTCTTTTAAGTTATTTAAATTCACCTTGATATGTCATTCTGCATGTTATGTAAAAAACAATATCGTCAAAATGTCACTTTTTTTGAGGTCTGGTTTGAAAAACTTCATTTAAATTAATCAACATGATTTAAACGATTTTCATGAATCAACATTGTTGAAAAGTTGTTCTTTTTAAATAAGATATTTCATTATTGTTTGATAGATTTATTATTCAATCATTTTTTTTTTTTAAATTTGGTTAACTTTTCCCCTTCTTAAATAACTATTTTTCAAATCTTATAAAATTTTAAAATTTAGTATGTTTTACTTCTTATTATTTTAATACTATATGAAATAGTTTAATCACCTGAATATACAAGAAAGTATGTGTGATTTTATATATATATATATATTTGCATGCAAACAAAATCATGATTCTTGATACATGTATATACAAACATTTTTATCTTCCCAACATAGTATTTTCTTCTCTTTTTTTTGTAGAAGAAATAGTCGAAATAATGGCCGCTATTCTTTATGCATATATATATAGATAATTTTTAGTTTGCTAATGCAGTATTTTTTTTAAAAATATGCTTTTTGTGGGTCGATTGTTAATTTTATAATTTTTTTAATTTTCAGAACGAGGATTTGAGCCGTGCTATAAAACAAATAAGCTATCACCCAGATTATTTGAGAGAATTTTTGGGCACACAAAATTTCCTTATGAGTGATAATGGACCTCTAAGACATGATTACAGGCATTACATAGCAATTATGGTAAGAATATTTTATCAAAATGTACACTGATTTTTTTTATTCCTTGCTTTTATAGTCTATTTAAAAATGTGGTGTTTTGTTTTACCTGTTCATTAATTCAAATAATTAGTATTATAGTATGGGTCGAAATCCAAAATGTAAAATCTGAGGAAAATCTTGAAAGTTTTTTAAAAAAGCAGACATACTTGCGGATTTTAGAATTCGAGATGATAATTATCAATGGCAAAAAAAATAAAATCAGAATACATTATCTTGATAATTAGTTCTTGTAAGAAAAGGAATAGGTTTTTTATCAGAATTAGTTAACTAAAAATACTGTTTAAATTGTTGAAGTCAAATAATTTAAATGAAATTTTATAAAATGATTTACTATGATAAGATTGTTATGAATTCTATTCACAGGTTGCCACTGTCTGAACAAAATTTTCTCAAGTCCTAACTGAGGATAATCTAAATAGTACAATGTCCCGTATTCGGTCGTCCGTTTATCGGAAGAGTCTCTTTTCCGGACACTTTTTAACAATCAAAAAAATAAAATAAAAATTTTCCCCTTGATTTTTTTTATTTAGTTATTTATTTATTTAACATTTCGATTTGTTTTATAAAAAAAGTATGCACGGTTGAGGATCCACCACTTTTTCGCTTCTTTATGATTTTTCCCTGACTTCCGATTTTTGTTCGAATTTAGTCCGATTTCCGCCACAATAATTTTTTTTTTTATAGCCATCGTTGAACAGCCGGCCCAACTTTCGGGTTTGCGACTACTTATGTTCAACTCCGTAGCCTTGTAACTTTGAACCCAATCCTGAAGACAAGGGAACTCCTGGATCAAGTATTAGGAGAAATTTGCCTTTGTGGAGGATTTCTTGATGGCACTAACCCGTATATGCGTTACATGGAAAGGAAAACCGCGGAAACTTCCCACCGTTCGTTTGACAGCGAGGGGAGGGGATTCTAACCCATAATCCGTTCACCACTGAGGATATTTCACGTCAGCACTGTAGTCGGTGCAAGCAGGATGCGGATTCGTATCGACAAGCCATTGCCGGGATTCGAACCCAGTTAAACCCAATTGGAAGGCGAACGCTCTATCCAAATTTCTTTTCCCGCTACAATATAAAAAGAAATTTGGATATCACAGAAATGAAATTGGGCATTTCACTACAACGCGAAAAAAATCGCGTAATTTTTTTTCTCATGTCTTGCATGAAAGGATTATTATCAATTTCAGAATGCACAAAAATTTAACATTTTGAAAAAATTACGGATTTAAGATTAAATCATCACGACTAAAACGGGTCATTAAGTGATTATTCAAAAACGTGAATCGGAATTCGCGGATTATATATTGTATTAAAAATAAAGTTGTAGTTTTAAAAACTATATGAAAATCCCAAACTGTTGAAAATGCGATCGATAAAACGTCGCAATCGTCACAAATCGAAAGCATCAAAAAGTAATTCTACAAATGCGCGATTAGAAATTTTCCATGTATGATGATGCAGTATTAAAAAACTATGAAAATCGGTTGCAATAACTAAAAAAAATACGATCATAAATCCCTGTGGGATTGCAGGTGAATTGTAGTTGAGTACGAAATACGCAATTCGAAGTCTGCCGAACGAAATAATATCGTACATTGAGATTTTAAAAGCCAAGCGAAATTCCATATTAATAACTATACTGAAAAAATTATTCAATGTGGATTCATTGCCGATCGAGTTGATTAAGAAATGATAACTAACTGGAATGCGGATTTCGTGGTATGTTATAAAGGCATATTTAAATATCGAGATTTTAAGAACCATGAGGAAATATGTTACAAAAGCTGCGAAAATAACACAACGAAAATAACAAGCTGCAGCACTTCACCTGTTTTCACCATTAGGGTGTGGAGAGTCATAGGAGAAGGAAGTACGTTAGTTTCTGTCTTGATTTTCCAATAGATTAATAACTTTTAAGTTAGGAACCTATATGGAATTGGAAGCTACATTGAACATAGTTCCGAAAGAAAGCGTCGTGGAAATTTTGAAAAAATATTTGTAACAATTAAATAGGAAAAATATTACGAAAAAGGAAAATATCATAGTGCATTCATATACAACTGAGGAGGGGAGGGTCAAACCATGGAACCGGTCTTCTCCCTAGATGGCGTATTCGAGAGCTGTGATTGCGAATTAAAAATCGCCAAGCTTATTGTACCGTTAACAAATAATAAGAATTTAGTCCAAATGTAGCATGATTCGCTTAGCTCTCAGGACCATCATCATATAAAGTCAATATTAGGAAAAAGAAAAACATGAAAAAATATGCTATCAAAGAAAAGAAAGTTGTTTTGCAATAACTAAAAAAAGGAAAACCTCAAAACAAAATGACCAATAAGAGAAGTGTAAGAAAAACAAAACAGTTTTATCAAAAAAACCTAAATCCTTAATTGATGTTTGTAACCAAAGAAGACGATAAAAACATATCAGGTGTTGATTGTTTGTATTGTAATGAAATATTTTCTAACTAAAACAAAGAGAAAGTTGGATCTAGTATGGAAAGTGTTTTAGCTGGGCTTACGAAAGCTGTAGTGGAGCAGAGGAAAAAGATAATTATTTCACATGCGGATTTTATACGTAACATTCGCAAATTGTCTTATAAAGTAAAATTGCCTAAAACTTTCACTGAAATGTTTCGCTGTATTTCTATAGATATTACATATGCTTTCGAATCTTGGCTACCCAGTCTTACTCCACTCTTTACATTTTTAACAAAACTGTTACTTTAGTCACAATAAATAAATAATTTTTTTTTTTTTGTTGATAAATAAAGAAATAATTATTTTTTTTTTTAAATTTAACGTTAGTCACGAAAGAATAACTCTTTAAACAAAATTTTCTTGTGTCTTACAGAAATTTTGGTTTTTAAGTTTTTCCAAGTCATACGATCATTTGCTACTAAAATAGCGTTCCCTGCATTTGATTTTATTGAATAATTGCTAACTTAAAATATAAGTTAAAATAAGTTTAGATCATCAAAATTATAGACAATTGATTTTTAAGTAATTATATATAATTTATAAAGGCAAAAAATATATTAATTGCTTAAAAATCATCCAAGCTATAACAGAGTAAACCAGAGTGCAAAATAAATAAAAAGTATTAAATGTAACTTAGGTGTACACAAAATAATATGTACTCTTGTATTCATTACATGTCTTGTAATGCATTATATGTATTATAACCTTTCTGTCATTATCTACAAATTTTCTCTGATAGTCTGATTCCACAGATTTAAAAGAGAAATTAAAATATTAGTATAATTCAAATGTTAATTGCAAAAATTTTTAATTTGTAAAATGTATTCAATTTTTTTATGAGAAGAAATCGTTTTATTTTTTACCATTAGTCTGCTTTGAAGAAAAAGTAAGTACATTCCTTTTTTTTTTTAAAAAAAAAAAAGGCAATCTATTTTTTATTTTGGTCACTTTCACTAATAGGCTTAGCAAGTAAGTATTACCAAATACATTTTTTCTTTTAAGTCTGATAATGAAATTTATAACATTGAGTATGTGCTACCACACATATATTTCGTTAATTTTCTTTCTTAGGCCGCTTCTAGACATCAGTGTCGATGCTTGATTAACTACCATAGACATAGATTTGCTGCTGTAGGTGGAAATTTACAATGGCTTCAGGGTCTCCAATTCACTCCAAAGAAGCTGAAAAATTTAAATGAAATAAACAAAATCCTTGCACATTCACCTTGGTTACTAAAAAGGTGCCATATTGAGGTAAAGGGTTCTTCATTATGTTTTTTATTTTTTGATGCAACAAAAGCAACTTATTTTATATATTTTTAAAACTTCAACATGCATACAGCCCATTTCCAAATTATTAGACTCACCATAAGCTTCTGTGTGAAATCCAAATTATCAGGCGATACTATACAGCTTTATTGTTTTTGTGTGACTGAAACTGGTTTGCACTTGTTAGTGTTCGTGTATCATTTGGTTAAATTAGACGATATATAATATAAATTCGACGATTGGATAAATTAGACGATATATTATATAAATATAGAATATTTATTATATCAAGTACTATATGAGTATATTATAATAATTAGACCAAATAATTAGACGCACTGTAGTGTTTCAATAATTTCATGTTTTGCACGTGTTTATATTCAATACTTTTATATTTAAACATACGTGTAATGGGTTTTTATTCAGATCTTTTGAATACTTCCTATTTGTATTTATTTTTAATGTAGTGCATCACAATGTTCAATAATTGATACACGAACGTAAACAAGTGCAAACCGGTTTCAGTCACGTAAAAACAATGAAGCTGTATTGTATCACCTGATAATTAAGCTTTTACATAGAATCTTTTAGCCAAAACTAAAGCAAGCCTCCATATTATTAAACTGCTGACATCACTCATTTATCAAAGAACTTTTAGAAATTTTGCCACCCGGGCTTGCGATGGCAAGCCCTGGAGTGTTCTTTTAACAAACTCAGCTTTTATTCCTGACCACCCGCGATCAGTTGCGATTGCATCTTTTAGACTATTAACGGGGCATGACTGTCTACAGAATCATTTATTTCGCATTAAACTAGTGTATTCACCTTTATGTGTTTTACGTGATAGTGGACGGCCAATAACGGCCGAACATTTGGACGAGTGTGAAGCACTGACAGATTTTCCTCGTATATTTCAATGCTATTGGCAAGCAAGAAGTTTAATGGCCTAACGGCTAATGTAAATAATGACAAATAAAAAAAAATAGAATCTTTTAGTGAACCTAATAATTTAGCCAGGGATTGTATATATATATATATATATATATATATACACATATATATAT
>NC_092215.1:42448907-42507803 GCF_043381705.1 Parasteatoda tepidariorum
TATATATATATATAGAAATCTTGCTATTAATGGAAACCAATAGAAAAGCTTAAGGAAAACAAATAATGAAACTATAAAAATAACAACCGAAGCTAACATCGACAAGGGATACCATATCCGGAAGTCAGAAAAGCACAAAACCTTTTCTATCGAGAGAGCACGACAAATGTCTACAAATTGCTCTCTCAGTACCCCAAAGGTTTTGTAAAAAGTCCGGGAAAAGAGAAAAGAAATACATAATACAAAAACTTTACCTTTGGAAAGTTTTACCAAAGAAACTTACTACCTTTAAAATTGTAGTATTTAACTGCTTTTTGCTGATTATTTCCATTTATTTTAAATTTCGTTAGCTTGTAAAATCGTTTTTTTTTTTAATTTTTATTATTTTGCTTAAGAAAAGGATATAATTTTGCATTTTTTTCTGTTATCTTTATAATCATAAAAAATAAGGTTAATTCGATTTTAAATGATATTAAATCATCCAATTTTTTTAACAGTAATAAATAGTTTTGTTAACTTAAAATATGCTCGTTTGAAATAGTAAGCATGCTGCTTAAATAATTTACGTTCGAAAATTTCCATGCCTTCAATCATTGCCCTTAATGTATAGTTATAATTTCTGACATTTTACTCGATGATTCTAATGTATAGTATAGTTTCTGACAAAAGTCAAGTAAAAAATATACGGATTGAGATCTCATATTAATATAGTGCGGAAAAAACGATATTAGATTCATTATTGAAAGAAGAAAAAGGAATTTAAAGTATTAAAATCTGTTTGATCGCTGGAAGAAGCAGAGAGATTTGAAAAGTGATTACCCTTCCAGATTTCAACTGGCAAAAGCGAGAGCTTACAAAATATTGCGCCAGATTACGACAACGGTTTTCTTTTTTTTTTTTCTTTTTTTTTTCCATGCATAAAAATTTTTGCAATCCTTGTGTGCATACTTTTTTGGCTTTACTTTGACCAGGATATTGGAAAAAAATGTCTTTAAGGGCATTGTTTGTTCTGTGTGCAGGCTTTGTGTTAAGAAAATCTTCAAACATGTGTGATGGAAGCAATATCAATGCTATTAAAGTTTTAAGAAATGTGGATAAAAAATTATGGTATTATCGTTTCTGCCAACTTCTGATATCGTAAAATAAAAATGTTACAATACTCGTCTGATTGTCATTTTGTTTTATGTCATTTATTTAATTAGCCAATTTGAAATTAATTCAAAGTATGTAAATTAACGTAAGAATAACGTCATATTAAATCAAAATAAGAAATATCTTTAATAGCAATTTTAGTACAGTGTGTTGACTTTTTGCTACAAAAATATTTTAAAACAGGCTTATCAGGAACTATGACAATGCTTTTTAAGATGTTACATTTTTAAGAAAATCGGGTAAAACTTTACAGTGTTTTCCTGTTCGCCATTAAGCCATCGCAAAATGGAAGCGTTTCAATACTGCCCATTTTGTTTTACTTAATTTATTTTGCTAGCCAATATTAAGTTAATTAAAAACATGAAGAATAATGTAAAAATAAAATTATGCTTTTTTATTTTATTTAATATGCCATCTTGAAATTGTATTTCTTTTCTTTTTTTAATCTTAAAGATTGCCCAAGAAACAGTGGAACAGTTGATGGAAAAAATGAGTGTTCTGCAGAAAATGGAAAAAGAATCTTCCGGTGAGGAAAGAAATATTAATCCATATGATTTACAAGACTCTGTAGAAACTCCAAATGATTGTGATATGGAAAGTAATGATGAAATAAGTTCCTCAAATAATAACTCAGAAGATAAACATTCTAAAGAATTTCTTATTCAAGTTAGTTCTCATTCCACTTTATTATAGATATATAAAATATAAATTAATTACATTTCTAATTAAGCATCTACTTGAATTTTTTTTTTTTTATTTATTGATCTGCTGGGCAGCTAATTTTAACTTAATTTTTAGCTGCTTGTGAAGCATTAATATTTATTATAATAAATACATCAATAGATAAATGTCTACTTTTAAATTTTCGTTCATTGATCTGTTGTGCTACAAGTCTTAACTTATTTTTAGCTTGTTATAAAGAATTAATATTTATTAAATTAATTACATTAATAAATGTCTATTTTCAAATGTTCTTTCATTGTGTAGCCAATTTTAACTTATTTTTAGCTGGGTGTATGGCATGACTATTTATTTATTTTACACTGCAAGTAGTCAGCTTTTTAGTAATCATTTAATTGGAAAAACAATATATGTCCGACAAAAAATTATTGAGTGGCTTCCAATGATTCTTGGTTGATCCTCAATAGTCTAACAGCCTAGTTCACAATAATCCAGCAGCGTGGTTGGCAGGATATTTGTAATAAAAAAGTGTTGATATGAAAAGAAAGCGTTCGTGATCTTAATTGAAATCTATCAATTTTTGTAATGCAGGATGCATAGCTGAATGCTAAATGAGGGTTTGAATCTAATCGATATACGTATTTGATTCGCTGCTCACCTGCAAGCATCATCACACTTACCAAGAGAAGGTCTTAGAGATTTTCGTTCTCCTAGCAACTCAAATGCGGGTTTCATTTATGAACACAAAATTAACTTTATCCCAGTAAATGACCGCGCAGTTGTCTTGTTTTAAGTAGAGTTATAAAATACAAAATTCGAGACATAATACATTAAGTACATATGTATTTAATGTGTGATTGTTTGATTTAATGATTGATTGATTAATGTGAGTTGAATTAAGTTAATTTTAGCGTACTGCTTAAAGCACTGTAACCAGAATCGGCTAAACTGTGCGAAAGTTAATGGCATCATGTGCTCTAAGTGAACTAATAAAACGAATTTGCAAAACAACGTCTAAGAGAGAAAAAACGTAAAATATGCATTATCACTGAGATACCTCTGGATCGAGATATTCGCGTTTATCTGGCAAATTAATTTAGGAATGTGGTTTATTAGAAATATCTCCATACAGTGACTTCTTCCTATTTCTTAAATATCATAATCTCAAAAAGAGCAGTAATTGTTGCACCGACCACAGTGCTGACATAAAATATCCTCAGTGGTAGACGGATCATGGGTTTGAGTCCCCTTGCCGTAAGGCTAACCGTGGAAGATTTTCGTGGTTTTCCTGTCCAGTAACGCAAATGCGGGTTAGTTCCATCAAAAAGTCCTCCACGAAGGCTAGTTCCCAATGCTTGATCTAGGAGTTTCCTGGTTTTCTGTATTAAGTTCAAAATTACAAGGCTACGGGGTGGAACACTGGTAGTCGTAAACCTAAAATTGGGTCGGCTGTTCAACGACGGTTAGAAAATAAAATTATTCCATAAAAAATGACGACTTTCATTAGCATTTTTCAGATATTATGGGATATTTTTATTATGTATTTCTTAACATTTTGGAAATGAAACGAAGCCCACTAGACTCAATTTATGAGGTTTATTTGCCATAAAATTATCTAGAAGATCACTAGGATAAAATTTCGCCCATTAAATTAAAAAAATTTAATTTATTAAACGCAGACTATTTATTGCTTACTAGTACATGTCATATTTTTTTACATTGTTGTCGCCATTGTCAAAGCATTCCATAAGTCTGGGTAGAAGCTTTTATATTCCATGGTCATAGAACTTTGCCGCCAGTTGTCAGAACCACATTTCAACTTCAATTTTGATCTCCTAATCGTCAACGTAAGTTTTGCTGTGGAATGCGAACGACGTGCTGCTGATTAAAGGCACACCATTAAATTAAAAAATGACCTGGAGTGAAATGTTCCAGGTTACAGTCCGTGTTGCCAACAGACTATCAAAAACTTTTCCTTTGCAGATAACGGTGAAATATTTTTACTTTTCGAAAACGCCTCTTAGCAGTAACCGTTTTTTAATAGTATGTTTGTAAAATGCTTTATTTGTGCTCCATTGCATTTGTCTTCTAGTCAAAAATATTTATTGAGCTTTTTTTTCTTTCAGGATTGTACTTGGGATGATCATGCTTATTCCCTCCTAAATGAGTATTACAGTGATGTTGGAACAGTTTTAGATGAAAAATTTAAAGTTGCTTATGATCTCACCTATTATACGTTAGTTTTTATTATTTTTTTTTACATAAACTAACTGAAAACTGCATTTGTCACTGCACCTTATTCTATTATCTATTATATTTTAAGATAAATCGGTTTAATACTGCGAAATTGCATTTGTCATATGCATGATATTAAATTTTCAGAAAGCTTATGCAATCCATGTACAAAAAGTGGGTCTCTTTATTCTTTTAAAACAATTTTCCTGACTTTACATTCTGGTGAATTGTGTAAAAATAGTTTTTTTTAAATAAATTCTACTGTGATGATCTCCATGATGCATACGAAATACTGAATTCTTCAACTTCTTGAGTTTTCTTTAAATGATTAAAGAGCCTGGTTGAAATCAGGTACCAAGAGGCAATCTTTTTTTTTTTTTTTTAATATTTTGCAAGATTTTGGATTTAAAAACCTGCTATAGTTATGTTAAACCTTTCTCTAAGGTCATTTAATAAAACAATTGTTAATGGTAAAATGCATTTTGGAATGGCTTCCTGCTAATGCTGTGTTAGCTAAAGCTAATGTTTCTTAATTTTTTTTAAATGTTGCTTAGATCATTTCTCAACTAAGCTTTTCAGCCATTAGTTCTTCTAAAAATTTAACATGAAAACTTCAGCTTTTAGAGACAAACAAATCGTTATTTTATAACACGAGTAAATAATATAGATATTATGGTCAATTACTGTACATTTATATTATGGTCAATTACAATATCTGCGAACCCTTTAATCGAATCTCCTCACACGTTAGGCGAAACATAAAACTAAGCAAAAGCTAAACTTGTTTGAATTATGTTTTTTTATTACTTTCTTATTATTTTTTAATAAAAGATTTGAATGGCTCTATATTAATAGTAGGAAGGAAAAAAATAGAGGAGTCCATGACTGGGGGGTGTCACCAAAAACTCTGAAGCGAGGAAGTAGTTGTCCTTCTAACTTGCGCTATCTGTCAGCAGATTTCTCTTATAACAGTAATTCAGCTCCTTCATGTCCCAGATTGCAATAATATACTTCATATATTGTGACTATTATCAGTTCTAATTTCTATTTTGTTTCTGCAAAAAAATTCTTCAATTGCTCATTTTCATTTGTAATTTTGATGTTATTTTTTGCAGAATGGGTCACAAAGAAAATGTTGATACCACCATTTTTCGACGCGCTGTTTGGAACTATATTCATAAAATATATGGTATTATTCATGATGACTACAATTATTTAGAAATGGAGGATTTATTGGATTTTGGATTTAGATCTTATGCTCAGACTGTGTGTTTTTATCCTGAAAAAATTAAAAAAGATGCTCATGATGAGATTATGCGAGCTTTTAGACATTCTGAGAAGGTAAGAAAAAATTCTAGTTTTTATTACTTTGAAGAAAACAGTTACTATATGTTAAATATTAAACACATACTGAGACAAGGATTTTTTTTACGTGTTAATTCTAAAGTATTTAAACTCTGTTGTCCCATTCGTTGCGAATTTTAATGAATTATTTTAAAAAAATCATTTACCCAATTAAAAAAGTGATAATGTTACTGAAGAAGTTTGAAATGCTTTTATGTTTTATTTTATTATTATTATTTTTTAAAGAAAATAATTTTTAATAAAAAATGTTTTTTCTATTTAACATGTTCAGTAATAATCTCCTCCTTGTTAATAATTAAATCGGAAAAGTATGCACATGAGAGATCACTAAGTTGAAATCTAAGAAGGAAAATCCGCAAAGAAAATCAAAAACTTTACCAAAACCTGATTAATGACTGCTCAGAAAGGGGAAACAGAAAAAAAATTTATTTCAAAACCAGTTTGATAGCTTGGTGAACTTATAAGGTTGTTCAAATAATTGCCCTTCACCTCCTTCCCGTTCACTCTGAAAACTGAACAGACATGATTCATCAAGTCTTGATAACATTTTTTGCTTTTTCTTTCATTAAACATAAATTTTTGTCCTTCAAAATATATATTTTGTTGACTATATTTTTTGAAAACTATTTTTTGCTTTTTCTTCCTTAAACATAAATTTTTGTCCTTCAAAGTGTATATTGTGTTGACTAAATTTTTTGAAAACTTTTTTTGCTTTTTCTTTCACTAAACTTTAATTTTTGTCCCTCAAAGTGTATATTTTGTTGACGACATTTTTGACAAGAATTCTAAAGATACATAAGAGTGGTGAATATGAAACAGTCTGTGTTTTAAACTTTCTAAGAATATATTTTTAAAAAAAATATTTTATTTTATTTTAATTCGAATTTTATTACTTAATTTTAAAAAAATTTATTTATTTTCCAAATTGACTGCTGCTTTAAAATTCATTTCATAAATTTTCTTTGAGATTAGTGATTTTGAAAAGTAACAATTTTGTTAGGATTATCATTCTAATTCTATAATTCTTACTTTCATTTGTAATCAAATTTATTGTCCCACTGGTAGTTCTATTTATAATGATATATTATCACTTATAGGTTCATGTAAATCTAATGCTGTTTGAAGCTAGAATGCAGGCTGAACTCTTATATGCCCTTTCTGCCATAATGCACTATATGACATGACCTTCTTGAAGAGGGAAATGTTGGTTCATGTAAAAAACTCAAAAATAATAAAAATCATATGTAGATTAGATGAATGTATTGTACATATATATTTCAACTTAATAACTGTTCATCATATGAGAATTATCCATAAAACTAAGTCACTATATTGTTGAACTTAATTTTATGAATTAATTCGCATAATCTAATTCAATCATATGATACCATTATATCATATAATTGAATTATAAATTAATTAAATTGCATCATATGACGATAATCCCTACAACTCTTAAACTGGTTTTGTCGTATGATTGAATCATTTGGTGATAATACTCAATCATTTTATGGTTGATTGCATATATCTTGACTGTATAGTTATTTTTCTATTGAAGTTGTTTTAATAAAGGTTATTAGTTCATTATTTTCCGTGACTTTACTTGTCTATGTAATTGATTCTGTAACACAGTGTTTCCCAAAGTGTGGACGCGTATCGCCAGGGGTACGGGAACAGTTTAGCGGGGATATGCGTTCTTACATGAAATATCTTGCAACAAGCGAAAATTTCAAAGAATTTCGTTTAAAAACACAGCTAGCCCTGAAAATGTACGATTACGTATTTTTATTTTGGCTATTTTTTGCAGAGTTAACAGTTAATAATTAGTGGTGTCAACAGCCAGTTGTGATTAACTTTTGTGCAGTTTTTTATAGTAAAGATTTGTAATAAATTTTGATTATTTTTATAAAATATAATTTTTATCCCTATAACTATTATCACGGTAAAAGCAATATCATCCTTCTCACTGATGCAAATAAACTTATTAACAAAACTTGGTACCAAAAAAAAATTATAATTTTTTAAAAATTACATTTTTTTTTATTAGGGGTACACAACGTTACGAAAAATTTAGAAAGGGTACACTAAAGTTATAAGTTTGGGAAACACTGCCGTAACAGAAAATCACATGCTTTATCTAGTAAACGAAACTATGGAATATTGAAATTTACATGGTACCCACATTTCTGTTTGTCCCAATAGCAGTTCGAGATTAAACATGAATTTTTTAATATGCAAGTAAATTCAATTTGAAAAATACTTGGAATACAGTTATATATCTTCATAGTATTCACGTTTTTAATTTGTCCACATTGTTATTCAAGATAAAAAACATCAATTTTTTTAATAAACAGGGAAATTTAAAAAATAAAATCACTTAAAAATCTGAATATAGAAATCTATGCGGTACACACATTTTTAATATGTCCAGATTGCAGCTGAAGTGGAAGCGTCACATTTTTTCATATACCTAGGCATTCTGTTGACTTGTATTTAATATAACTTAGCATAGATTTTTTTGGAATCCACGTCAAAAAGAATCATATAACTAAGGCTATCCTGGAGTCATTTATTATTATTTATCTGCGAAAAAACAAAAAAGTTTTAAAATTCTGATCGATCGTTGTAAGGGAAAGGAAGAGCAAAGAAGGGATTAAAAGCATGGAATGAACTCGCCTTTCGTTAGGGACCATCTTAAAATTCCTGCTTCCAATAAATTGATTTAATCGTGTTAAATCAATAAGGATCGATCAAAGTTTTAAAAAAGGTTGCTTTCTTTTCCACTTAAATATTAATTTTTGACTCTAGTGTTCATAGTTTATTTAAGGTTTGAGGGCACACTATCCAAAAATAATACACTTCCCAAATAGCACCTAACATTATTAGAAAATCCGAAATATCTAACGTTATTTTGCGCAACTTTCAAATATTAGAAATATACAAAAGTATACATTATTTACTTAGTAGTACAGAAATACCTACTTAAAATACATTACCGAATTCCGCTACCATCCATTTTCCTTCATCTTTCTCCAAAGTATATTTTATGTTCAGTTGATTTTTTTTAAAATCAATATTGCAAATCTAATTAAGAAATAAACTTGAGTAGCTAAACTTTTATTTACAATTTTTTTCTTCTTTATACGATGAGTTTTCTGATGAATTTTATTTCATTGACCAATTCTCAATTGTTTAATTTTAAATTTTTTTTGAGAAATAAGCCAATTTTATCAAAATTTCAATTGAATTTTCGTATGGAAGTATGTTATGTTACAATATAATATCTGACCAAGTTTCAAAAAAATGGGTTAGTATTAAGGGGAAATAAGATGCATTATATATATATATCAGTCATTTCTGTGGTTTGTAGAGGGAACCATATTGCTCCCCATTGAACGCCCGCCCTTATTTTTCTGTAACTATTTCCCTTGGTATGGTATTATATTATGTTACATAATAATATCTGACTGAGTTACAAAATTATAGGTTAATATTAAAGGGATTTATGTATACAGTATATGAACAACAATTTTCTAATATTAACACTTTTATTATACTCGGCTGGCCACCCAAATTGCAACACCAAGAAAGACAAGAGATATCACAACCAGGGCCTGATTAACCATTAGGCCCGAGAGGCCTGGGCCTAGGGCCCCCAAATTTCTAGGGGCCCCCACAAACCTAGTTTTTTTCTGTGTTCATGTATATATGTCTCCCNCTCTTCTTGTTCCGGTGCATCCCAGAAAGTAAAAAAAGTGAAGAAAGGAAAATACGAAAATATTGAAGAGAAACTGATGATATGGTTTAAACAAGCAAGATCCGCCAACATACCTGTCAACGGAACTCTTCTTAGAGGAAAAGCATTAGAGATTGCGGAGAAATTGAATGTTGATTTTACGCCTTCCAATGGATGGATTGATCGGATGAAAAAAAGAGCTGGTCTAGTTTATAAAACAATTAAAGGAGATTGTAACAGCGTTGATTTACAAGAAGCTGAAGAATGGAAAGCTAAATTACCTGAAATTATTTCAGGGTATCAACCAAAGAACATTTTTAACATGGATGAATGTGGACTGTTTTTCAATCTTTTACCAGATAAAACTTTTGCCTTTAAAGGTGAACCCTGTCATGGCGGAAAAAACAGTAAAGAACGTTTGACAATTTTAGTTGGGGCCAGTATGAATGGTATAGAAAAATTACCGATTTTAGTTATCGGTAAATCGAAAAAACCAAGATGCTTTCGAAATGTTAAGTCACTGCCTTGTGATTATGACAGTAATCAAAAATCCTGGATGACAATTAAAATTTTTGAAACGTATTTGAAAAAATTAGACAGTAAGATGCGAAAAGAAAAACGAAACATCATAATCTTCGTAGACAACTGCGCTGCTCATTCCAAGGAGAATAAGTACACTAACATCAAGTTGCAGTTCTTACCACCAAATTCTACTTCTGTTCTACAACCAATGGATCAGGGAGTTATTAAGGTATTTAAGCAGCATTATAAAATGCGACTTGTGAAACGGATGCTGGAAGGACTTGAAAATACTGGAGAGCTAAAAAAAGTCAATATGTTAGAAGCGATTGAGTTAATTGTATCAGCATGGGAATTAATAACACCATCTGCCATTGCTAACTGTTTTCGGAAAGCTGGATTCTCTGACGGAGATACAACTGAAGAATATCTCTTAGAAGCTGAATATGAAATATCAGATGAAGACGAAGAAACAAACGTAAATTTTGTTAATGATTGGAAGTCATTCAAAAATAAACTTAATTTCACAGCATCGTTTGAAGAATATGTATCCGTTGACGACGAAATTTTACCTTGTGATATGCTGACATTAGAGGATATTTGTGATGTTACAAATGATACAGAAGAATTCAGTGAAACTGAAGAAGATATTGCTAAACCACCTAGCTTTTCTGATGCCAGGAAAGGGCTGGATACTTTTAGGAAATGTATTTACACTGTTGAAAATGTACCCCCGGAAATGTTTAAATTTTTACAGCAGTTGGACAATTTTCACTTAAAGGTAGGTGAGAAAAGACAAAAACAAACCACTTTACACGATTTTTTCTCACAGAAATCTAGTTAATTATTGTAACAACGTATATTACAATGTATGAAACAAAAAATAAAGTAGGTTACTTTGTTTTTATTTATTAGCAATTTTTTTTCTAAATGAATATTAAAATTCAATATTTATTTCATTAGGCTGAGAATTTAATATAAGTTACAAAATTTCAAATTTTTTAGTTTTTTATTAATGTGTTTTTAAGTTTCACCGTTTAATAAGTTTTCCCGTTTAATAAGTCGTTTCTTTCCACTCCCTTGAAAAACTTCTTAAACGGGTTCTACTGTATATCAGTAATTTCTGTGGTTTGTATAGAGGGAACCATATTTTACTGTAACTATTTCCCTTGGTATGGTATTATATTATGTTACATAATAATATCTGACTGAGTTACAAAATTATAGGTTAATATTAAAGGGAATTATATTTATGTATACAGTATATGAACAACAATTTTCTAATATTAACACTTTTATTATACACTGCTGGCCACCCAAATTGCAACACCAAGAAAGACAAGAGATATCACAACAAAATTTATTTTATAGATAACATGTTGACCAAGTATCAAATGATTAAATTTATAAACTTCTGTGAAGTGTGGTTCCTGCCAAAATCAGTAGCCAGAGTAGCCGCCATTGTTAGAGGTTACCGCTACCACACGCCTCGGCATTGATTCAAAGAGACTTCGGATGTGTTCTTGGGGTACAGCAAACCAAGCAACTTCCACACGCTGCCAAAGTTGATCTGGTCTGGTGTGGCAGCTGGGGATGTAATCTGGGTCAATCGTTGAACAATCATGAACCACATGCTTTCTATCGGTGAAAGATCCGGAGAGCGAACTGGCCATGGAAGCAATTCAATCTGGCGATTGACGAAGAACCCTTGGACAATGCGTGCTACTTGTGGTCGCTCATTGTCCTGTTGAAATATGGCTGTGGGTAAGCTCTGAAGGTAAGGAGGGACAACTGGCTCCAGCACCTCGGAGATGTAGCGTTGGCTGTTTAAAGTACCGGCAATGCGTACTAGAGGAGTGTGACAGTGATATCCAATACCTCCCCACACCATAATGCCCGGTGAAGGACCAATGTGGAGGTGCATAACGCAGCTGTTCAGCATCCTCTCTCCACGGTGTCTCCAGACTAGAATACGACCATCGTGGTGCTGCAGACAGAAGCGTGACTCGTCAGTAACAAGGGCGGCGCCAGTAGGGGGTCAGGGGGGCAATTGCACCCCTGTCGGNAGGAGAGGGAAGGGAGAAGGGCTAAAGGCATGAAACCGGTCTCTCCCCAGATGGCGTATTCGAGTGTTGCGATCGCGAATAGTCTGATCACATTTTTTTTAAAAATTATGTCAAAAATTCATTTACAAATGCCTAATAAAACATTTTGTAGTTGATTTTTTATTTATTTATTTTTAAGAATCAGCAACAAAAATTAGTAGAATATTTTGTAAATTCTATGTAATTGCAGTTTCACTGCATTACTCATAACTTTGCCCATACCTAGTTAAACTAGAGACCGGATGCGAATAGACATGCGTGAAATTGACGACTTTTTGAAGTCCCTTAGAAATCCTTTCACACAGACACATCTTCATTTTCTTGGAAACTTATCCAAATTGCTATTCTTTCTTCTGGTGAAAGGGGATATCTCTTTGCTGGGGGAATAACTGACAAAAGCACTGAGGGATAGAAAGAAATGCAGGTCCTCTTCTTTCTATGCAATGTGTTTATCAATGGTTTATGGGATCACATAATTGCTTTTTGAAGTTTTCAAGCAAAATGAAAGTATAAGAATAAAATAAATTTTATTAAATTTTTTAATCCTTTTTTTCTTAATACTTATAAATGAGGAAAATCATTTACTTATTCGGATTCAAGGTTTATATTCTAATCAACGCAATAAATATGCAGTCGGTAAAAAAGAAAAACAGTAACAAAATATTTTTAATTTATTATTATTTTTTATCATTTTCTTAGTAGTAAAAAGATTGTTGATTGATTCAGAAAAACAATTAAACAAATCAATTTCTTAAAATATATATTAATCAACATAACAGATTCTCATCGACTTATTTTATGTACAATGTATGAAATGGAAAAAGGGAACACCTTGATTACTTTTTATTTAATCATATTTTCACGTACAAAGAGTCAGTACCATATTTTAAGTTACGAAAATGGGCAGAAAAGCACATTCTGTTCTGGATAAAAATACAAGTTTGTCTATAGTTTTAGGTTTTTAATTTTCAAAATGCGGAAACAGCCGCAATCTGGAGGATATGATCTGAAGTTACGGCAAAGAATGGCTTTAATTTTAACTTCGCTCTTCTATTATCTCGAGAACTTTTTGAGTGTATTAAAAAATGTTCGCATAAAATTACAAAAAACATTTTATACACAAATTTTTAAGCAAAAATAATTTTATTTATAATAAATATATTTAATAAATAATAGTAATATATATTGAATTGTATGTTCTAGATATTTTTACATCCTTTTAATTTCAAAATACGAACTTTCCGAGCAATCGATCAATTAGTTTTTGAGTTATCAAATTTTAAAAAAGTCAGTTTGCTTAAAATTTCATTTATCTCGAATTATTCAACCGATTTCATTCAAATTTTGCATTTCGCAATTTAAAATTGCATTCCATAAAATTATATAAAAATTTGTATATCTTGCTATTTTATTTCATTTTATCCGTCGTTGAACAACCGACCAAATTTTCGAGTTTACGACTACTAATGTTCAACTTCGTAGCCTTGTAATTTTGAACCAATCCAGAAGACAAGGAAACTCCTGGGTAAGTACCCCCAGAGGTATTGATTTCTTATGGGAACATGGAGGACTTTGCGACTCGACAGATTTAACGTGCATCAGTCGCCCTTTACTACACGGGGATTTCAAAAATCGGGATTCAGAATTTTTCCAACTCATATTATAAATACAAATATAAAAAATATTAAATATTTTCTAACTATTTAAAACTATATTTTTTGCGTGGCATTACCTTTGGAAAAATGAATTTTTGCAATTGTATGAAAATTTTTTCGATTCAATCAAAAAGCAAAACGTTCTTGAGATATGACGAGATTGAGATATTATCATTGAGCAATTATTTCGAAGCTATTACTATGAAATTAACAAAAAAGGACAAAATGGAAGACGTTTTTATTTATTTATATCTGATATTAATATTGAAAGTGAACATAATTTCAGCTTATTTTCCTCTTTCAATCATAATCCTTAAAATTATCAAAGCATATATATATGGATAACCATCAGCTAAATTATCTTTCTATATAAAAAAGAAAAATTATTTTGCTATTATCAGCAATATTGACATACTTCAAATGAATGTACAGTGCGCAAAAAAATAAATGGACCCACCGGAATAAAGTTTAATCTTAAGTTCGGATCTTCTTGTTCTAGGACTCATTCTTAAGGGTTCGAGAGGGTGCCATCAAATATACTAATTAATTAGTCCAAAAGATATTTTAAGTTAGGAAATTAGACATAAAAACGTTATCCGATTAAATATACCTTTCTTCGACGGATTCAGATTTCTGACCCCTAAAATATAGTAGTTTCAATCTAGAAATATTGTTTTAATAGTTTTTTCAGGAATGCGCTTGAAAGTTAGGACCCTGTAATGTTAACTTTAGTTTTTGCGTATTTCACTATATCCCAATTTTTTTTAAGCGAATTGTTGCATACAATTCCTACTAGATCAATCAATTCCTATTCGTTTCGCCAAAGATAATTTCATGCAAAATGAAACTTTTAGTAAACATTTAATATTACTTTATTTAAGTCGAGAAACTTAAGAAATGTAAGGTGTGTAATTTTTCACCACTTGCAATTTTAAATGTCAAAATACAAAATTTAAGCAAAATCAGTCAAATAAGTCCTGAGAAATAAAATTAAAAAACTCATATTTTTCGAAATTTGGTCCCCTGACTTCTTAATTTTTAGTGTCCATTTTTTGTAACTTAAAATTCGTAACTATGAAAGCAAAAGCAAATTTAGAGGAAGGAATGTTTCGCGTTGACATGTGGTAAACAATAATCAATTAACTGTGTGAACAGGGCGAAACAAAAATCTTGGTAGAAAGTGTGCTTTCAGCTTCGCAGAGAAACGAAAACATAGGCAGACAAACAGCAGCCATGTGTGGCAATTTTTTTTTAAAATGTAAGTTAGTTAATATTAGTTTCTCGGAGGCAAATTTAAAATTTGTAAATTGAAAAATAGTTACAAATTTAAGGTATATTGTTTGAATCTTATATTTTAAGCCGATGGACTTACTCTTTTTCTCAAATGGAGAAATTAGTATTTTGCCGGACATAGATGTTCACTTGAAAAGCATCTTTGAAAAGAAAAAGGAATCGCAAGGAAAAATTTTAAAAGTCTCTTTGTATTTATTTACAATATATATTTACATCGAGTCCCCTGATCAAAGTAGCCTTTTTTTTTGTCCGTAAAATTATACTATGTAACAATTTAAAAAAAATTCGAATTTTACAATTTTCTGGGCATAACCATTTCGAAGTTCGTTCCGAACGGGGCATGATATCTTTAGATGGAATACGTGGATGCAAAAAATGTACTTAAAACTTTATTTGCAAAACATTTAAATGATTCAAAAGCCAATCGATGCGAATAAAAATAACATTTTATATCAAAATGTTCTTTAAATGTTTTGTTAAATGTGCATGAAATTTCAAATTTTTATTAACGAATAATTTATGAGAGTAAGAAGCGTAGAAATTTTTTGAAATTGCGGTTACTGCTACAAATATTTTTCTTCATTACAGAAGTAATTTTTACGCATACAATGTATGGTAAATTGCACCATACAGTACAAAATACATCGATAACAGAAAAAAAATTAGATTTAAATTTACATTAAAAGGAATCTGCACATTATGGTATCAATATTAGTGATTTTAGATTCTTAGAAACACACTTGGAAAAAAAATGATGTGAGAAAAAAATGTAAAGTATAAAATTCGTTTTAATTTAAATATTTTGAATTAATTTGTTTGATCCCCCCTGTCGGGGGAGCCTTGACCCCTTGTCGGGCAGAGTCTGGCGACACCCTTGTCGTCAGTAAAGACAATTTCATTCCATTCTGTCGTCCACATCCTTCTTTCACTGCATTGGCGGTGGAGGCTTCTATGGTTCTGCGTCAAGGGTAGACGAAGCAATGGACGTCTTGCGGACAGACCACTCTGCTGTAAACGGCGTCGAATGGTACGCGCAGATACTGGATGATGCATTACAGACTGAATGTGCTGTGCTATGGTTTGTGATGTGACTGAGCGATCAGTCACTGCCATGCACACAATTCAGTGCATCACGTGAAGTGGTGCTTTAGCGCACGTGTTGATTTATGCTGGAGAATGATAGTCCATTCAAACAATGATATTAAGCATATAGCAGATTTAATGAATATAAGTCCAAGTAACTACAGTGTAGTTAAACATAATTGTAATACAGCTTTAGAAGTGACGCGAAGGAAATAGCGAAAGTCTCTTGCATCAGAGCTGATCGTTGAGATCCGCCATCGTCAGGTGTTCGAGCAGGAATGAATAGTGGCGTTCCCCCTGGTAGAGGTGAGGAAAAGGAATGACGTCAAACTCCTTGGTATCGCCATCTGTTGATGGTGGTTGATATGGTTTTCGCCCTCGGAACTTACTGGAGTGATCAGTATGGCCCTAAGGCTGGAAAGTTTGGAGACCCCTGATTTAGACTAAAATGTATGAAAACCGACAACAAAATGACATCATTTGCTGCCTGCTTGTTGACGTCACAAAACCTAAGACGCTGATTGGCTAAGAGAGAAAAAACTTGGATGGACAGTAGAACATGCTCTACTATCGTCCAAGAAGTTGGACCAAGTACTTGGATGGTTGTTTACACGATCCAAGCTCAAAGAAAAACAAGTTTCCATCAACATCAATCAATCTCTGTCCAAGAAATTGGATCGTCTAAACAGGCCTTAAATATTGAGGGGATTCAAACCCCTTGGACCCCCCACCGGTTGCGACGCCATTGTTTTCAACCGTGCGTCCATCTTCTTACTCACATATCTTAAGATGCGAGCTTTTTCTGAAAACATATTTTGGATTGTGTACATTTTCTTAAATCCGCCTTTCTTAGCTGCGTCCAATTTCTTAAATTCGTATTTTGAGTAGTGTCCTGTAAAAAAAAGCTAATCGACAAAAAATATTTTCCTAAATTTTAAATCTAATCGGTGTTTATAAGAAAGTCCTGAAAGAAGGTTTTCGCATAGCAGTTTCGTAGGACCTTAGAACTTGGGTATCATTTTCATTTATTTGATTTCCCCTGAATGAGGTTGTTCGCAAAATATTTTTTTATTATTTATTAATATTTTTCCTGAAAAGGTTGGTATTTACACTATTTTTTTTTGGGGGGGGGGAAGGTTTTCGCTTTGTATTTCACTTTATCATGACAACCCACAAAAATACAAAAACAAGGTTTACCATTCGTTTATTTTTTTAACCTACATGATAATAGTATTTAAAAAAGCTTAAAAAATCATTTTTTATTGCTTTTTGGAAAAAAGGTTTGAAATTGTAATATTTTTGTTTCATTAAAGAAAGGTTTATATTGAAAACATTTTCGCGACAATAAAAAGAAAATTAAGACACAAGGTTGCCGCAAGGTTACATGCTTTTTGGGAATAAATATTTGAGATTAAGAAATAATAACCTAAGAACATGGAACTCCTGACCTTAATAAAAATTAAAATTTTCATGTGTCAAAAAACATACTTGTGGTTGATTTATAATAACCGCGTGTGGGTACTCAACAACTATATAAATCTACACTCGAGGTTGAAAAATAATAACCAAAAGTAAAACATCGAACACTTCACGCTCATAAAAAAAAAAATCCAGTGGTTGAAACATACACTTAATGTTGATCTATAACAACTTGATGTGTAAAATGACGCGCCTTCAGTTGATAAAAAAAAACTCTACAAGCATAAAAATATATACTTGAGTTTGAAATATAATAACCTGAGGTAGAACATAAGACACTTTACGTTAGTAAAAAAATACCTTTCAACTGCTAAAAATACACTTGAGGTAGATCTAGAATAACCTGAAGTGTTAAATGAAACACGACCTTAGGTTGTTAAATAAATTTATTCACAGGAGTGAAAAAATATATTTTTAGTTGATAAGTAATAACCCATAAAAATTATGAAAATGAAGAACCTTAAAGTAGTTAAAGTAGTAAATATCTACCTTCCCACAAATGTAAGATGGAATACCTCAGCTTGATAGAGCTTGACCTCTACAGGTATTTTTGTGGTAAATTTTGAGGGAATTCATTTGCACCCTTTTCAACCTAATAATGGATTTAAATAACTTCATTTGCACCTTGGAAAAACACCTCATTTACATCAGAAATACCTCAATTTTTTCTTAAGGGCGAGAACAAACAGTAATAAACAAGTAAAAAGAGTTCAAATCAAAATTGCCAAAAGAGCAAATTCTTTCCCAATTTGACAACCATGTCACATTTTTTAACAATACATCTCTAAATAAGTAAAACAAATTTTCCCTTTCAAACTCACCAGAATTACTTAATATCATTATTAATATCTTATGAAAAACGGCAGATTTGAGTTCAGAAATTATCTGATTTATTTCTGTTATTTAAAGGAAAGTTATCAGTTTGAAAATATCGCCTCCCAGAATAAGCTGTAGTAAGCAACTATAAACTTTCTAACCGGAAGTAGAGCAGGTCAAGAGCTCGATATTGTTGTTGTATACATTTGAATTAAAAACACCATTCATTATTACTGTACCAATGGATTAGTGGGGAGATTTCCGTATCGTTATCTGTGGCAGAATAACCGCCAAGTCTTGGAAGCTTCCGGGCAGTGGCCCGCGAGAAACTAAAAAACAAACATCACAGAAAGGGACCAACTTGAAAGGTATAACTCGTAGCCACCCCCGGGCAAACATCTACGTGTTTTTTTTTAATTTTTTTTTTAAGAAATTTGCAAGTTTAAGATCTATTTGGCAACTTGGCGATTGTAGTTGGCGAGACAGATCATGATACGGAAATATCCCCGGATTAGTTTCTGTAAAGTGACGCTGTTGCAAATATTGGCAAAATAGCTGTGAGTATATTTTACCGATCATCAGTGCAATGGATAGTGCTTTCAATATAAATGTAAACAACAACAATCTCCAACTCTTGACCTGCTCTACTTCCAAGCCGTGCACTATCACACGCTAGTGTTAGCATATTGTTCGAGCAACGAGATTAAGTTCATTCTTCAAATTATCATTCCCAGAAAGCATGTAACCTTACGACAACCTTGTGTTTTAACTTTATTTTCANATTCTTCAAATTGTCATTTAAGTTTGAATTTCGAAGTTGGTTTATTGTTGACAAGGTAAGAAGTGCTTTATAAAGATTTTTATTTCAAATAACAATTATAACCTCTTGAAATGACAGGTCTTTAAATGACGAAGTCTCAAAACCCAATAATCACGTTGTGAGCCGAATAGCTTCAAACACAACAATAGGAGTAACCCGGAAGTATGGATGGTGTTTTCTACACTAGGGAACGCTGCAAGCTCGGGACTGCCTAAATTTCCGGGTTAGTGTTTCAGTTGTATTTTAAAGCCATTTGGCATCATTGTATTTTGAGATTCTTGCAAACAATGCATTTGATTACTTATTACTTACGTTTACAATGCTAACAATACTGTTTACAATGCTAAAAGTGTTAACACCAACGTAAGATGGTGCACAGCTTGCAACACGAACAAACAGTAATAAACAAGCGGAAAGAGGCCAAATCAAGACTGCCAAAAAAGCGAGATATTCAAAATCTAGCAACCATGTCACCTTTTTTAATAATAAGTAACAAAATGACAAAAACAAATTTTCACTCCAAACTCCCCAGAATTACATACTATCATTAATATCTTATGAAATACGGCAGATTTGAGCCCAGAAATTATCTAATTTATTTCTTTTATTGAAAACAAAATTATCCGTCTGAAAATATCGTCTCGCAGAATAAGCTGTAGTAAGCAGTTGCAAACTTTCTAACAGGAACCAAAGCAGGTATTGAGCTCGAGATTGTTATTGTTTACATTTCTATTATGAAATAACAAGCTTAAAGGCAAACTAAAAAACCACCTCGTGAAGCACTAAACTAAGAAAAGGAAATATATTAAAAATAAATTAAAGTGGAAGCACTGATATACACGGCATACTGACATTATTTCATGTTCATGACTTCGCTCTGGTATGAGGTAATTATTTTTTGTATTTCATCTTCATGCATATACATATATACAAAATATGGTTGATATAAGTTATTATATATAAGGTATCCTGTTTTGAGTACGTTGCGTAACGTTAAATTATTTTAAAAAAGAGAAAATAANAAATCTTTTTTGAACTATCTTCCTAGTTGTCTGAGTCTTCATTATTTAATTTTAAGAAATTTAGTTCATAATGATTATTAAATAATTTCGGTGATGATTGACGCTTCCGTTATGCATTTGTAATTGTTTGATTTTTCTTGTAAATTTTCGTCTTAGTTGTTTTAAATTAGTTATTTAATTAGTTTGCATTTTTTTTAACAATGGCTATATTTTACTAATGTTAAAAAATTATCCATTTATTATCTTTATTATAGTAGCTAATAATTATCCTTGCATTATAGTTTTGGGTTTTTGACACTTCTCATAAAGGTTTTATTGACATCTTGGATAAGACTACGGTTAAAATCGTCAGTTGTCAAAAACTTGTCAAGAATCTGCTTCAAATATACTTATTAATGCAGACATATATTTCATGGTACAAAATCAGATACAAAAACTTGCTTTTTCTGAATAAACATAGTTTTTTTTCACAGATTTGAGTTTATGACTCTCGCAATATAGGGAGTAGCCGCAATCTGGGAATTTTGTCCCAGTAGTTTGGTCAGGAGGCCGAGTAGTTAGCGTGCCTGACTGCGGAGCCGCTGATTGTGTGTTCTTTCTCTCTGTGTTCAATGTTCTTTCGCGTGAATGTGACCCACTCTATAAGCGGGTTTGTGGTTGTGTGGCGTGGGCGACGCTGTTCCACCGCCATGGCTTTGCCACAGGTCCCCACTGGGTAACAAGAAGAGAGTAGCAGTTCTGGCATTTCTGTGGCCAACGGGACAACTCCCTAGTTCCCGCCATTGAAAAAAAGTTTGGTCAGGAGAGTGGTTCAAAGTTTGTACCCTTTAATGTAATTTTTGATTATTTTACCATATCTCGAGAACTTAACTAATTAAAAATATTTTGTACATAATAATAAAATTAATTTATCCGAAGAAAACTCCCTGCAGAATCTAAGTTTTAGGAAATTATTATTTTTTATTTTATTTCATAATAGTCGAAAAATTTTGAATTGATAGGCACAAAATTTTTTGCACCATTTTAAAGAAAGTAATTTTAAATTGCAAAATACAAAATTTGGGGGAAATCGGTCGAATAGTTCCTGAAAAATTTAACTTCGAAAAAAGTGGTATTTTTTAAAATTTGATTTTTCAAAAACTATTTGACTTATTCTGCTCATATTTTGTATTTCGCCATTTAAAATTGCATTCTTTAAAATTATGTAAAAATTTGTTTACCTTACAGTTCAAAATATTTCAACAATTATTAAGTAAAATAATAAATATTTACTAAAAGTTGCTTTTTGCATGAAATTGTTTTTGGATAAACGAATTTTTATGATTCTGTGCAAAAAAAATTTCTATTCGCTTGAAAACTTGGTGAGATATGCTAAAATACACATAAAGTAAAATTAATATTAAAGGGTCCAAATTTTGGACCACTTTCCTGATCAACTATTGGGACCGATTCACAGATTGTGGCTAGCCCCTATATTGCGAGGGTCATAAATCCAAATCTGTTGAAAAACTAGTATGTTTATTGAGGGAAAGTACATTTTTGTTTCTGCTTTCGTAACTTAATATATCATCTGCACTAATTAGCATATCTGAGGTCATTCTCTCGAACCATTGATTGAAAAGTTATTTGGGGTGGTCTGTTTTTTCCTTTTGCGAACTGTACATGAATATTTCTATTGTTAGTGAGCTAATGTTAATTATTAATTATATTATAATTTATAAGCAATATAAATAAAGGAGTTGTTAATTTTTTAATGTTAAAAGTTTTGTTTAAAGGAGCTGCTAATTTTTGATCAATTCAAGGATTTAATTAATTTACTATTAATATTTAGTTATTATTTTATTATGTTATAAGTATAGTATGCCTATTTTCTAGACTATGTAGCTCAGCATCAATCGAAAGAATTGTTAAATAGTTTCGAATTTCGATCATATGTATTGAAAGCTGGAAAAGGAACTTGAACTAGAGACCGCTTGAAAACTTTTTTTCTTTCTTTTTTTTTTGTAGTTGCATGCTCTAAGGAAAGGAGAAGATAAAATGGGAGTAAATGAAGATAGATTTTATGTATGATGAATATTACTGTTGAGTGTTTACTACTAGGCTGATTGTTTTTGTATTTCTATTTTTAATAATTTCAGAAATTAACAGAGTAGTAAATTTTAATTTTACATATTTCTATTTATAATTATTTAATGTTTTGTACACCAAAATTTGAGTTTTTGACAGTAATTGTCAAAACAAAGGACTTTAATATCAAAATAATTGAAGAGTATAATTGATTATTCACATGTAATTTTATATGTATGTTTATTTATAAATTCTTATTTATAATAGCTAGCTAATAATTATCCTTACACTAAAATTTTGGGTTTTTGACACTTGTTAAGAACTATGTCAAAAAGAGGTTTTTGACATAATGGGTAAGATCATGGTTGTAACATGATAAAATCAATTGTCAAAAACTTGCCAACCCTGTTCACTTACCACCATTGCATATATAAAATTAAAGGATTACTTTATAGACATAAGTAATATACACATATATTTGAACTTTAACGTGTCTATCGCAACAGTGCCAAGAACTCAACCTATTTTTCAAACTAAATTTAGGAATTTGAAAATTATGCATATCAGTACCGTTAAAACTATTAGATTGTTTTATTTAATATGCATGAGTAATCTAAAGTATAAAACGATTCTTAGAAAAATTCAGTTTTCACATATATGCAATATCTAAGAAAAACATGTATATATATCAAATAAAATCCAATTCTCAAAATTAATTTTCTGTAATTTGAAAAATTAAAAATTTATTTAATATGAATATGCAACTTTCAAGTTAATTGAATCAAGTTTTTAAATTTCAATTTTTGATTCTAAAATCTTTCAAACTCAACTTAATCACTAAATTTCAACTTAAAACCTTTTTTTTTTTTTTTTCAAAAAATTCAATAGTATCAGTAGTTAAATTTATGTACTCATGATAACATAACTAATAAATATTCAAGTTTAACCAGTAGTAAATGTCAAACTTAAAATTTAGAGCTTTTTTTTATTTTAGTTCAAGTTTAATCAGTAGAAAATTTAAGAAGTTAAATCTTAATTACTTTTAAACTCTGAATTCTCAAATTTAGATTGAACTATCTTCAAAACTTTCAACTTTAATCTGATAATAATTCCAACTTTAAATTTATTACAATGACATTCTAGGAAATGAATAATGTTTCTTTGCACCGTTGTTTGTTACCGCTCCCAATAAACGTCCAACATCGAAATTTTTTGCTGTCATACTGTGACTTAACTAGGAAAAAGCAACAGGCATCGATTCAGCTGATTTGATGCATTTAGCCATCATATTTTCAACTACGGGGCATTTGAATTGCATATTTGAGTACCTACTTTATTACACGATGATACTGTTTTTGTTTTGTTTTTTCGATAAATATCATGGATGTTATTGCAATTGATTTCCATATAGTTTTTGAAATCTGATATTTTTAAGGGAAGATTTTTTTTATTACAACACGTGAATCTCAAAACATGCATTTGGGTAACTCCATTTTGGAGAGGCCGATTCGCACGAGTTAGTCATACGTCTGCGCAGTTTTGTCGTCTATATTTTTCAACACTTAATGCCTCAGATTTCACTTTTTTTTTTTTTAAATTAACGTGATGACTTGGAAAATGTGTAAAAAAGGAAGGAATAAGTGTTCCCTCCCTTCAAAGTGTGATAATGTCCCCAATAACATTACAAAATATATTTTTTCATGTGTTGAGAAAAAAAGATTACTTTTATAATTAAAAAATATTTTCAGTTTGATTCTAGATATGTTGGCTTTTATTATAAAGGCAAATCGCTTCTGTTATTATAAATTGATTACAATTATATAAATTACTATTAAAAGTATCGCAGAAAGATATTAATGCAGGAAGATTTGTTTTCAGAAAGCCAAATAAAATTCTGCCATGTTCCAAGCAGGTAAATTCCAGACAATGGATAATGATCTTGTGTAGGGATGTAAAGCATATTCGGCCACTATTTGGTATTTGGGTGAATATTCGGCAAAGTATTACGTAGAAAAGTTTTTTTTGGGGAGAAATTCAAATGGATTTAATAAATAATAATCTAAAATTGTATTTTTTTATACATTTTTAAAAATTTTTTTTAAACGTATTTGTTAAGTTCGAATTAAGTTTATTAGTTATTTTATGTTCTGAAAGACATGGAAAAATGAAATTTAAAGAATTGAAACTAGATTCCTTTATACTGAACCATTAGTTTTGTAATGCTGTTTTTTTTTTTTTTTAAATTAAATTCAGGCAACTCAATTTCATCGTTTTTTCATCACTTTTTGTTTTAAAAGTTAAGGATTTTTTTTAATTTTTATTTTTGCTTGTTTTTCTGTATTATATATAGCATAGTTTTTTAACTGAGCGTTTCTAATAGGTATTTTTTTATTGTAGTTTTTATAGACAATTATAGGTTAGGGCATAAAAAAAAAAAAAACAGAAAATAAGAATTTCAAAAGATATGGTATTTTGCAACAAGGTTTTTGACCCACCCACAAGCCCCAAAAAGACCCTCTCAACAAAACCAAATAAAACCCGTACTGAAATAGGTTTGTTTTGTTTTTTATAATAAACATAATCAAGTTAGATTAATAAAAAATAAGATAAAAGATAAAAAGATTAATTAACAGTTAAATTTTAAGGGATTTTATATTTATCTTAAATATATTGATTCTTGAATTTTCAAATCAAAACTAACTGATAGTTTAAAGAGTAATTCCTAAAACTACTAAAAAAATTATTAAATAAACAGTAGTTCTGTCGTTATTTAGCTGGCAAACGACTTGCTTTATAACTAAAAACTACAACTTATGAATGTTTAAAAATAAATAAGTAAAACAGAAAACAACTTATATCTCTGATCCCAATATTATGATTTTATTTTTACTCAAGGAAAGAATTAATTTGAGTCTTTTTTTTTTTTTTTAGTACCAGCATGAAAAGTTGACACTACATTAAAATTAAAACTTTTATATTTTAATTCATTACTTACTCATTATTTTCGTACATAAGTTTTCTTTTTATTAAAATTGTTCTTTTTCAATTGAAAATTAAATCTAAAAAGTGTTAAACTAGTGTTAAATATCTTAAATCTCAATAAATCCCACCCAGGTTATGTTTCTCACAAAAAAAATGTTTTTTTTTAAACCTTGTTTTGCAATCATGAACTTACTAGCAATTCAAAAATCTAAGAAATTCAATCAGATCAGGTGCAAAAATATTTGCAGAAGAAAGTATTGAAAACCCAGAATCTTTAAGGGACTGATTTATTTCTGAAGAATTAGGGAGAGGATGAGAAATAAAACAACCAGTATACTTGATAGATTGTTCTTTTGATTGATCATGATGCTATAAATAGATCTGATAGTAAAGACTGTTGGAAAGCTATTAAGGACGAGAAAGACTTTTCGGAAGAAAATGAAACTTGGACAGTTGTTGAAAGAAAATGAAGCGAAAGTTAAAAGAAATTCTAAGCAATTAATAGGTTTTCAAATTCTAACTTATAACTCATACACAATTAATTAATTAATGGAACACCACCCTCAGGTCAATCTCTACACATATTTTTAAGAATTTTTGAAAGTTTAAAATCCCTTTGGTGCCATAGGGATTGTATTTAGTTGGAGCAATTAGTTACTAATACTGAACTGTCCACTGTATTCCTCTATTAATGAAATAGAATAGTCTGAAAAGATTGTTTTAATTCTTATAGATAGTCATTAAAATTTGATTGATTTTGCAAATTATTAATCTTGTATGATTAAGATGTTCTCTGATCTGAAAGTATGATTATAAAAAGTTTTTTTTTATTTAGAAATTGATATCATTTAAAATGTGTTGCTATATTACTATTGGCCTATATAATGTTTGAATTGGTGAATTTTCCTCTTTAATTGTTTAAACTCTTATTGTAGGGCCTCGTTGGGCTTCCTGGAATTTAGGAATATTCCTCTGCATACGATGTGCTGGAATCCATCGAAATTTAGGTGTCCACATTTCTAAGGTGAAATCTGTAAATTTAGACACATGGACTCCAGAACAAGTTGCAGTAAGTTGAATGTCTTCTCACAGGTGTCATTAGACATGAAAGGCTGAATGCAATGTAGTAGTAGGCCATAATTTTTAACACCACAAACTGTTTCTGTATGTTTTCATAACCAGTGTTCATTCTAGACCTTAAGAATAGCAGGGTGCTAGAAGCTTAAAAGGGCACTATTTCCCCCTATGAAAGGGTGCCTATCGCAAAAAAGGGCATTGTTCAAAAATATTTGCGTAACTTTTAAGACACCCAAAATATACAAAGTTTTTAATTTTATCATTTAAAAAATCTTACCTTTTTCTCCCTTAATTTTTCATTATTTTGAACATCGGGCCTTGTTATCTAGCTTCCCTATTTACCAGTATTGTTCAGAACTGGTGCAAACAACAGAACACCACCCCCCTCCCGAACCACGGAACCCCTTTCAGAACACATTTCTCTGCAACCATGTGTTCACCGTAGGTAAGGTTTCTTCATGTTAGACGTTTAAATTTTATGTGCATGAATCTAAGATGAACAAATACCTTGTTAAGGCGACATCTTCTACTCCGTAGTGGACAAATGAAAATGAAACAAATGTCGGTAGAAACGGTCAAAACGAAACAAATACGGATATTTTTCAGCCAAATAAATATAATAGCTGATGAAAAAGTAAATATAGAACATTTTCCATATGATGATGCAGCAAAAATATTCAATTAGAAGATGTTAAAAATGTATTATAATTGAAGAAATAATTTTTTTCCAAGTCTATTCGTGTTT
The DNA here is from genome assembly GCF_043381705.1 of Parasteatoda tepidariorum. NCBI lineage: Eukaryota > Metazoa > Arthropoda > Arachnida > Araneae > Theridiidae > Parasteatoda > Parasteatoda tepidariorum. The sequence continues at coordinate 42,475,740 of NC_092215.1, forward strand.
TTTTAATTTTTAGAAATCTCACTTAACTTTTTGAAATCTCACCCTGTTTTTTAGAAAGGATGAGAAATTATCTCCCATTTTTTTTTTCTGTAATGAAAACACTGCCTCAGACTTAAGTGTACTACAGGCCACTAATAAATTTTTATGTCACAGTCCAGTTTCCTCCTTTTATAGATAATTTAATAATTAGTTTATAGATCTGTTTTGTTTTGATAATTAATTTGTAGATCTGCTTTTGAAATAGTAAATAATGTAGATATTTTTCTATTGTGATTTATTTCTTTCAAAGAGAAAGTTCTGAAATAAAAATTTTCACTATTTAAACCTAAAATTTTTATATTAGTTCACTTTGCACCTGAGTAGATTGAACTTACTCTACCCAATATAGATCATCAGTAAGAAAATATTTTGATGCATTTTACTTTCATTTATACCTGTCATTTAATCAGAGATATTTTTTCGCAAAACTGCTGTTATTCAGTCTGGTCTTATTTAAAAGCAAAAAACTGAGTTAATTTTACTTAGTGTAAGAATATAACTAAGTTTATTCTTATCAAAATCTGGTATCAATTAGGCATAGGAACATAAGTTTTACTGAGTAGTGGTTTGTCGAAAAGTGTAAGATCTATCTGATGATTTTATCAAAAAACATAAATCAATCAAAATTATTGCACGAGTTATATTTAATGTATAAAACGGACATTTAACAAATAAATTTGTACTTATTTATTAGTTCTTCCCTTGTCACATCTTTTTTGAAATTCTAGATGCTAGTTAGATTGTATGCAAGCGCAGGCGCACCCTATGCGCGGATACAATGGCAGAAATTCTCCGATTTTGCAAATGCTTTTTTTATATATTTATTGTAATATCCGTGCAAAAAAAAATTTCACTGGGAAAACATTAAATAGTAAGCAGGCGACAACATAATCATAATTTTTGCAAGGTAGAAAAAAGTTGTTTAATTGTATGTGCACCACTACAGAAGAGAAAAGTGAAAATTGTTAATTAGTGAAAATTGTTAGCAGGCGAGCAAACTGCTAGACAAGACTATCACTTTACAATAGAAATAAAAACTTACGGTGACAGTGGAAAAAATTTTAATGTAATTTTCTTCTGTGATGAACATGTATGAACTATATGTTTTAATGTATGAAGTTCTGTTGATACAAATTAAACATAGTTGCCCACGTTTGCCACGAAAAGTTAAGTGTGGATTTCACAGTCAAGAATTACAGGAGCAAAATTATTAATATTACTTAATTCATAATATGATAATTACTTAATATGAATGTGGTTCTTTAGTTTCATTTTTATTCATAACTATTTATATTAATCTTCCTCTAATGTTCTTAATGTGCATGTATATATAGTTTTTTTTTAGGGGAGAATTTAATAAATGTTAAATAGTTAAATGTTTTTTGGCCTTTTTTGTAATGTAATCAAGTCATTCATACCAAAAAAATATTCTAAACTTGCAGATACTTTCGGATTGTGTGCGCAGATACTTTATTTTTTTATCTTACTATGTCTAGATATGTGAGGCTGTAAACAATGAACTTCTGCTAACAAACCTGATTTTGCATTATTCATCTACCATTTCTAAGTAAAAATTAAACTGAAAAAGCTTTTTAAAAAATTTGCCGATCCTTATTTTTTTAATTGCAAGTATTCAATTAAATGTCTTTNTTTTTTTTTTTTTTTTTTTTTTTTTTTTTTTTTTTTTTTTTTTGCTAATATAAATATAGATTCACATTTATCAGAGATATTTTAAAACTATCGCACATTATCAATTCCGTATTATTTAAGTCATTTTTTTTTCACCAATTTGCCATATTTTTTTTATTGTCTTTGTTTAGCATAATTCTAAGTCTTATCAATTTAAAACTAATGTGTCAAAACTTTTTTTACCAGTGTTAAAATTATGTTTTCCATTTTAGTGTTTGCAGCAAATGGGCAACAGTCAAGCACGTGCTGTCTATGAAGCAAATTTACCAGAAAGTTTTAGGAGACCTCAAGTAGATTCATATCCTTCTATAATCAAAACTTTATATTAATATTTTTATAGATTTTAATATTTAACTTTTTTAATAAAGTTAAATATAGAAAACTTAACAAGTTTTCTATATTTAACTTTTCAAAATTTTAGCACTTATTTTATAACAGGGTTCCCATGGGTGAAAGACTTCCACAGAAAAACAGAAATCCGCTTTTTTCTCCCAATTTTTAAAATTTCCTACAATGTTCCAAAAACCTTTTGAATTGGTCAAATTATTACAGAACCCCCCCCACACACACACATACACACTACTGCTGAAACTCACACAACGAGAACAATACTTAAAACGAAATTTTTTTCCCCAGCAGTAGACGTCTGAAAAAGAATAATCGTCAATGGAAACTGGGTGAAGATGACGATGAAAACTTTCGCTGTAGAGAGGAAAAGTCGAGGTTCTTGGTCGTACTAAATGCTGAGTTCTAAGCAGTTTTGGTTCAACTGCCAATATTTGATCCGTGATTTTTCCTTCTTGGTGTGACGCATATTAATTTCACGCATTCGTACATTATAGCTCTCTCAGCTTTGTCGTTCTTATTTTTTACTGTTTCTGCATTTATCCAGGCACATGATTATTTATTGTTTACTCATATTTTTTCACATGGTGTTTTTTAAGATGAATGCGTTTTAATGATGGAAGTCAATTTGAAAGATGAGCATAAAGTGTGTACGATCAATGCTGCTGAAAAAAATTAGTTCAAATTTGAATGGCTAAATAAAACTGTCAAAGTGACTATAACTGTTAATAACAATCTATCAGAAGATATTGAGGTGAAAGTTGATGACTATTTAAAAAAAAATTGAGATAAGCGGTAAAGTACTTTGCAAACTCTGCTCAGATAATATGAATTATGGCAAACGAGGATTTGCAGCTGTGCCATATTACATAAAAAGTAAGAAACATCTGAAAAAAGTAAAAACGAAACGAAATAATTTAATTTTGCCTGTGAACTTTTTTTTTCTCTTCCATCAACTTCAGCTGAACCTCTCACTCAATTACCAGTAAATGTACCATTAAGTGATAGAATTACAAATGTACAAGCTTTGATTTTAGGAGTAATTGCAGAACATAAATTGGCCTTTCCCTATTCCTCCGATACTGATTGATTTCTGTAAAGTTTTAGCCTGTGATAAAAAGGCCTTGAATCATTTGAGTATGGTATGGACAACTGCATCATGCAAAATGCGGTTAGGTTTAGCCAAAACATTACTAAATGAAACTATAGATAATTTATTTTTCCAACTTGCACCCATGAATATAGATGAAGTTACAAGTAGTAATTATAATCGAGTTATATCCATCTTAGTTATTTCTCGGTGCCAGGTGGCTTAATTGCAGCACTTCGTGCTGTCATACCACATGTCCTTAATTCGAGCAAGTTGACTCAGCTTTTCATCTCTTTAGTGGGTTGATAAAATGAGTGCCAAGCATGCTTGGTAGCTAAACACTGGGGGTTCCGCTTTGGGCTGACCACCTAACCGGAACATCTGCTCTTGCACCCCAGAGCCCAAAGTTCAAGAAAACTGAGATAGGCACAGTAGGCCTTGGCCCGCCATGGGCTGTTGCACCACTGAGTTTATTTTAGTAGTTATTTCTCACCTGTCACCATAAAGTAGTTGAACATTCAACTAGCATTAATATATTCAGGGTTACTTCTGAAGCTGTTTTCAGTGCAGTTTTAAATTTTTTTAAGGAATATAATATTCCATAGCAAAATTTAATGTCAGTTTTGTTGGATTCCTGTAATGTAATGAGGGGGCTTAAGTATGGTCACTAAAAAAGAATCCAGGAAAAGGCACCTCTTTTACCTGAGGTAGACGGTTTTTCTTGCCATCACATCCACAATGCTACTAAGCAGTTTTGCAAGCCATTTGAAGGACATATAGAAAAATATTTGAATGATGTCTGTAATGTCTTTAAATGGTCTGCAGATCTAAAATAATGCTTGACTGAAATTTGTCAAGTATTGAGTGTAAAGTTTACCAGTGTTGAAAATATGATTAATCACCAATGGTTGTCCTGTTATGTTTCTTTAAGCAATGCTAAATGCCCTTGCAATTTTCTATTATGCTTCTTTACCTGCCATTGATAAAGTTACATATTTTTCCATTCTCTGTCATTTTAAAGAAAAGGGGATGACAACGTATACACATTTTGCAGAGTTTTGCCAGAAATTTTTTTTTTGTTTAATTCTGCATAAAAATCAGGAGCAAGGAAAAATTTCCATATGAGAGATTATTTATTATATAAAAATTCACTTTATTTTTCTCTTCCTTCCGAGTATTTTACTAAATCTGGAATAGTCAAATGTCTTGTTGCTCTTAATACTCCTAATATTTGCCAAATTTCAACTATATAAGTTAAGGTTTTTTTTTTTGTGGCTTAAATGGTTATTGAAAGATTGATGATTATAGGAAAAGTATAAAAATAATACAACAGTTTAACTCAAACTTTATTAAAAGATTTATTATATTAACAGTTTGTCTGTTTATTAAACTTTTCCATTTTTTTTTTCTTTAACTTCATTGTAAGGCTTTGGAAGCTTTCATTAGAGCTAAATATGAACAGAGAAAATATATTGCTAAAGAATGGGTTCCACCTCCTCCACCAAAACCTGCTGTAAGTAGGATTATTTTGTCATTTATTTGCTGTACCAGAAAGAGGTACTTTGTATTAAATATTTTTGAAGGGATACAAAAAGTTATTGAATTTGTTACTACTTTTATATTTGAAATTGTCAATATACAGTCCTTTCACATTAAGGTGACCACCTGTTAAAAGCCAGAATAACCATCTTTTACAGAGCGAACTGTTGTGAGACATGCAGAAAGGTAGTCAATTAAGTTCTTGAAAGTGTTCTCTAGGATGTTGAGCCATGCCTGCTTCAGTACTGTGCAGAATATGTCCGATTGTGCAAACTAGGTTTAAGGGAAATTCAGGCAGCCCTGGCTAAATTTTTGGTCTGATTTTTTTTTTAATGATACAAAGTGTGCATTACAAGATTTTTCCCTGTTCAAAAAATTACTGAGATAAAATAAATTCATAAAAATCCCCTTACATTTAATGTAATTTTCTGACATGAAAATTCCTGTTAATTTGAGAAACCATGTTTTTTAGCTCATTTCTTGGTGCTCTTTTTGTGCACATTTCTTGGTGCCCTTTATTTGCCCCAATTCCATTGTTAAGCTATGCAGACTTTCAATAATTTTTTTGGCAGATATTGCTGTGAATTTTTAAATAACAATATTATTACTGATGGAAATAGAATATAGTTCTAAGCTTTTTTGACCGGTTTAACGCTCGCAGGTTTATTAATTTATATTGAGGACGATGGAAAGATGACGTTGCCTCATAATGTATATTTATGAGATCAATCTATGATGTACGTATGTTCCCTTGGCTGCCATGGAATTCTTGAATTCCCCCTATGGAAGCAGGCATGGTACAAATAAACTCATAATTACATCTACTTTTCATGCATCTAATATTTTTTTGCAGATGGCATTGTTTGAGTTTTCTACACCTGTTATAATTGTATATAAACTAATTTGTCTGTATTGCACTAGCTCTCGCTGTTTAGTTTACACAACCCTCTAGTCATGTTTCTCTGTCTTTGCTGTGAGTACGTCTAAATATCCAATTTATAATGCTTGTTTAAATTTATTGTATAGCTTTTGTAATCTGCAGTTCAAGTTTTTATTGTTTTAAATAAATATGTTTTATTCTCTGGACTGTTTTCTCTTAGCAATAACCATGCTCTGCTACCATCAGCTAATGCTCGAATCCTTATGATTACGAATTCCGCATGCATTATTTGGTTCTTGTTTACCGGTTGGTTGGTATTCAGCCAAATCACTATTTGTTACATCCCTACTTGTATGGTTGAAATTTCATTAGATAGTTTTTGAATGTAAATGTTTGATTGTTTCGTGTTTGATAAAGTAAATAGGCAGGTTTAAATTTAATTCGAAGTTTTTTTTTATACTATCGAGTAAAATTTAAATCTTGGGGATTTGTTGAAAACTTTAATGAATGTTTAATTTTAAATAAATGTTTGTTGAAATTACAAATGTAATTTAATGATTGGAATTTTTACTTTAATCTCTGTAGATTTAAGATTAATGTGCATGTAAGTATAAAGATTATATAAAAGTCTTAGTATGTGGCAAGGAAAGTGCTCTGTCATCTATGGCCAGTGGTGTACCTCATTTGCCACGTCGCTAATTTCACATTTGCCATTCGCCATGCTCAGTACAATTAGTTAACAAATTAGCAGTTTTGGATAAATCATTTAGTTTCCGCATTACACCGACAATAGCAATAATTCCCTTGACACATTCTTTATATACAATGTGCTACTGCCTGCCTTCTACTCTTGGTTATTTCACATTGACGTCGAAAGTAGGTGGTGGTCAAGATAATGTAACTGGACTCTGTAGCTGAATATTTTAAAATACTAAAACATACAAATGTGTCTTTTTAACACCATTTATGCTTTTATATGAATTTAAAATTTTCAACTCTGTTTATTTATTTCTCTACTTCTCAGAGGGTTTACCTTCTCTAGGTAAACATGGATTTAATGGCCAGACTTAATTTTTTTTCATTACCAGTTCATAATAATATTTGTGTTCAAAGCAATTCTAGTTCTTGTGTTATTAGACTTTAAATTTAATCAACCGTTATTTTTCTTATATTTTAACTTATAACTTTTTGTTTTTGTCGCAGAAAAGCATTCTTTTATATCAGGTTCTCTAAATAAATACAGAATTTTAGAGATATGGGGAAATTCTCATGAGGGAGCTAGTAGTAATTTTCCCTTTTGGGAACAGTTTATTTTTTGTGCAATTCTCACTTATTTAAATCTTCAAACGACAATCTAATATGGATAGTCATTTAATTATTCACTATAACCAAACTCAAACTTTACATGCATATAAAATAGATTGTAATCATCAAAAGTAAGCTATAGTGTGTTATTCCAAAAACAATGGAAAATTCTAAAAGGACTATTCTACACTACATATTGAAAAGAATCTACTTATGGCTGAACCTAAAATACAGATAGGTGTTTTTTTATTTAATCAAAATATTTTTAATGCTTAAAAAGTTTTAGATAACTGCATGGTTCTGAAAGTAATTATACTGTCTAATTATTATACAGTCTTATATGGATAATCATTTAATTATCCATAATGTATATTTTTGAACTGATTACACAATTTTTGTAAGAATATTAATTTTTGATACTTATGTTCGAATGTAATTGAAATATCTGTGAGATAAAAGAAAAACTATTACTAGTGTAGATGTATCAAGATTTTCTTAAATTTCCATTCTTATTTTATAAGCAATTGTAATTTTTTCACCTTTTTATCTCCTTTATTTATTACTTAAGTTTAAAGTTTTGTCTCCACCTCTTGAATGGCTTGTCAGGCCTCGTTAGGCCTTGAACTTCTCAGTTTTTCCCAGGCTAATAGGTTGACAACAGTACATCAATGTAGGAAGAGACTCTGGAAAGCACAGTTTTCAATAAGATGTCCAATGTCTCCATTCAAAATTTTGTTCCTTCAGAATCCATCAATTTGTGATGGAGAGTTATTTAACTACTTCCCTGATTATTCAGAGTTAACTCGGGTATGTATATATTGCAAGTATTTATTATCCAGAGAAAACTATGGTGTAGCAGAATTTGTCAGTATGTTTTGTTTTATCACATTTTTACTCGGCCGGAAGCAAAAAAAAATGTGCTGTGAATAGAAGTTTTCTAAGTTTTGTTTAGGAGTTTTGCTGTTGGACTGCGTCACTGCACACAAGTTTTGTGCGATTGTATATACGATGATTGCTGGATTTACATTGAAAAAATTAGTACAAAAGATTAAATATCATTTCACTGGTGTTTGGAAAATTATCACTTTGTATTGTTCCTTGTTTTAAAAAGACTGTATACAGAGATTAATATTTAACTTTTTTCATTTGCTTAGGATAGTAAACTGATGGTAAATTAAATGATTTTTACGCATAAAGAAATTCAACTTAATTTCAACTTAAAACTTGTGTTTTGTTTTAGTTCCTTGTATTTATTAAAAAATATATAAATGCAGATTTATTTATTTTTTATTTGGTAAAGGAAGCGGTTAACAATTAACATATTTCCGAGAAAGTTCTTTGAAGTCAATATGTGAAAATAAAATTTGTCACATATTTATGTTATTTTTATTGTTGAATCAACTTTTTATAGCTGCACATTATAATTAATATGAATTTTTTAAAAATAAGTATATGTAATTTAATCCAAGCAAAAAAAAGTTTACAAAAAGTGGCTATTAAATTAGCAGGAACTATCGATGTCAATCTTAGACTCATTTGGTTTGAGGAAGAAGTGGCTACTAAGTTATAAGAATCTACTGGCTACTAACTGAAAATTTAAATTTTCAAGTCTATGGCAAACCAATATCTGTAATATGCTTGTAATTATTTTTTTAATATTATCTTCACTGTATTCAATTAAATTAATAAACATAGATTTAATGAATAAAATTTCTCTTGGATAAATAATTTTACAATTTAGTTGTGAAACTTGTATACAATTTCTATTATTGTTATTTGATCAATTAATAGCTTGTTTTTTACTTTCAAAATTAAACAGAAAAAGGAAATTTTAACTTCAGAGAAGTGACAAGAAAAATTAATTTTCTTGACAATTTTCGTGACTAGAATTTTTTGCCAGGAAAAAAAAAAAATAAAAGAATTAATATTGTGCTTCTGTTAGTTTTATCTTGTTAAAATTAATTGTGTTATGTAAATCTCAATCCAGAAAAGGTTTTTACCTCATATAAGTTGATTTTTTTTTTTAAAAATTCAAACCGTAGATTTTCCTGATACAAAAACTCATAGGAATTTCTGAAAGTGTGGGGAACCCCTGAGATCACGTCCAAGAGTCTGAATTTAACTTTAACGTAGTTATAAAATCCGATTGATATGTCATTGGTATACAAATTATATTACTAAGTAAGTCCTTAAAGATCTTAATTTTTGGTTCTTGAAATTCATTAAAAAGTCCTTGAGGTTTTTTTATCTTTAAAAAATTTGAGTGAGAGCCCTGATTGAGTTTATGAATTATATTTCAATTTATATTGAAAGTTGGTCTTGAACTGTAAACTTATTTTTACAAACTTTAAATTTAATTATTGTTCATCTCAAAGGTAAATTAAGTTTTTCAGTTGTATAAAGCAACTATTTTGCAATATAATCATTCTATTTTTAGTAATTATGTTTTTGTAATCCTCAAAAGATGATTTTTTTATTTTTATAGTTTGACATTGAAGAGGAAAAACGCAAAGAAAAAGAGAAAAAGAAAAAGAATAAAAATGCTGCAACTATTGAAATACCTGTAAGTAGATCAGCTCCTATACACTTGATATATAAAAATGGTTACATTATTGCTAAATGATTACATTATTATTTCTGATAACTGCGTTATCAGTTTTATAGCAACTTTTTTATATTTAAAATCCTAATTTATTATATCATTTTATGTTCAGTTTTTTGCCTTTCGACCTAATGACAGGGATGTGATTCTTCCGCGGATCCGCTGATTTCCGCTTTTTTCAGATTTTTCCATATCTTCCGCTCTTTTTTCATAAATTTCCGCGCTGAAAAAATTTTTATGCAGTAAATGATATTTTGTTGAAATTTTTTTTCTTCCGCTGAGCGAAAGTATTGAAGCCCCCAATAAACCTTTCTTCACTTGTCAATCTGCTGGCTGGGGTAAAAGTGGTTGACCTTGGTAAAACAATGCCGTCTCCTACTCCACTACTCTCTTATTTTTTCAGGGATGAAAGACTTTTTAAAATCTCCGACCATGTTCCAAAAACTTTTGGGCGATATAGTCGGACTTGCGACTTGTTGCTTTGACAACCGCGACTTCCGCTATAGATCGGAAAAAAGAAAAAAAGTCCTAAGCAGTTTCGTTTCGGCCGCTGATATTTGATTTCTTTTGATTGGCTGATTTACAGAATTTTAAATATTAGGAACTGGGCCAGATTCTGCTAAAATTGCGATTCTTATTTAGATGATTTTTATGTAAATCATCGATGTTCGTATTTAACTGATTTAAAAGTTACTTGTTGAGATTCGTTTTTACACGATTTAAAAATCATTACTCGCAATTCCCATTCACGCAATTTAAAAATTCAATATCGCGATTTGTATTTAAGCGTTTTTAAAACCCAATATTGCGATTTGTATTTAAACGGTTTTAAAACCCAATATCGCGATTTGTATTTAAACGTTTTTAAAACCCAATATCGCGATTCATATTCCCGCTAGTTTAAAATCCAATGTCGTGATTCGTATTCATATATATTTTTAAATTTCAATATTGCGATTCGTTATCACGCGGTTGTAATATCAAACATCGAATTTCGTATTTATACGCGGTTTAAACGTTACTCGTTGCGATGAGTATTCACGGACTCTAAAAATTATGCATCGTGATTCTTATTTACGCGATTTAAAAATTCAATACCCCGATTTTTATTTTCGTGCTTTTAAAATCCAATATCGTGATTCTTATTCACGTGATTTTAAAATTCAATATCGTGATTCTTCTTCACGCTATTTTAAAATTGAACATCGCGATTCTTATTCATGCGATTTTAAAATCAAACATTGTGGTTCTTATTCACCCTATTTTAAAATCGAACATCGCGATTCTTATTCACACAATCTTANGAACTGTAAACTTATTTTTACAAACTTTAAATTTAATTATTGTTCATCTCAAAGGTAAATTAAGTTTTTCAGTTGTATAAAGCAACTATTTTGCAATATAATCATTCTATTTTTAGTAATTATGTTTTTGTAATCCTCAAAAGATGATTTTTTTATTTTTATAGTTTGACATTGAAGAGGAAAAACGCAAAGAAAAAGAGAAAAAGAAAAAGAATAAAAATGCTGCAACTATTGAAATACCTGTAAGTAGATCAGCTCCTATACACTTGATATATAAAAATGGTTACATTATTGCTAAATGATTACATTATTATTTCTGATAACTGTGTTATCAGTTTTATAGCAACTTTTTTATATTTAAAATCCTAAGTAATTATATAATTTTATGTTCAGTTTTTTGCCTTTCGACCTAATAAACTTGCAATATTAAAAAAATATGTTTTGATAAAAAGTATTAATTTTGCATGATAATAAATCTTCTTATGAAATATACTGAAAATACCTTAATTTTTAATCTTTTCATGTTTGCGACACTTCAACTTGACTGGCTTTTGGGCTTGATACATACTTTATCATATCCATGAGCATGAGAATGCAGTATAGCCAGGAACACACTATAAGAGAGGATTCGCTATATTAACTTAAGCAAAGTCAATTTAAGCACTTAACTTGACTTAACATTTTTAATGGTGTATAGGATATAGTGAATTAAGAACATGAGAACATCAAAACTAACTGATAAACTCAGAATGATAATGAATACACAGTGAGAACACAAATTAACAGGAAAACAGCTAGGAAGGAGTAGTGAGCACTAGTAATAAATAATCAGAGCAAGAGTGACAACTCTATTTTACTTCTTCACTACTGAAGTATAAAGGAATATTGCAAAAAAATAATTTACAGTTCCGAATTTCTCTTCTACCATAATAAGTCATAATAAAAAAAACGAAATACCAATTATACTGGCAGGGGACTAATGATTTTAGGTCTTCATACGTGAACCTCTGGTTTTAACTAAGTAAAATAATATAAATATTTCGAATGTTGAATTTTAATTGTGCAAACAATGCAATATGAATAACTTCAAAATTATGGAGAAAAAAACACAAAAATTTAAAGTTCTTAAATGTATGTATGCACTTTATTATCAAACAATTAATTACAATACACAGAATATATAAAACTAAATACTTATAATACTGTGAGATACATATAGACCTTCGTGTTCTTGACTTTTTTTTTTTAAATTAAGTTAATACAAATTTAAAAGCTTCATACAGATCACAGAACTACTAAGTCAAAAGAAAAACATTATTTTCTGAATAACTAAATTATATAATAATTAAAATTAGTTACATTTTCAAGCACGATTGACCTTTTTTTCTTCTTGAAAATCATTTCTGTTAATGTAAATTTCTACCCAAATAACTTATATGTTCTGCATCTATTACAGAATTCCCAAAAAGCTTAAGTGTTTCAGTGAAGGTAAACTATAGCGTGATAACTTTTAAACTATAACTATATATATAAAAACTATAGCATATATAACTTTTCTTATAGCGTGTTTTAAGAAGCGAAGGTCTAATTGTGGACCTAGGTAATGAAGAGGTTAAACTCTCACATAATTTACATAATCAGGATGTCTACACACCTTAACAAAACATAAACAATTATGATTACTTCTGATTTTAAAATGTATGCAAATTACAAACCATGATCTAAAAAAAAACTTATGGTTAGGACACAACATTCAATAACCCCCCCCCCTCCATAGTGGCAGACTGCAGATTGACTTCAGCATTTGTATATAAAAACTTCAAATATAAAGAAACATAAGAATTTTGACTAGTTGATCGGCTCAATTGGCGTTGATCGTCAACTTTACATGTTGAAGAAGATTATTGTTACAATCAGTTATCAAAAAAAATTGTTTTTAAGCATGACTAAAGATTAATTCTTTAAAAAGTTTGACAGAGCATTTTAAATTTTCTATAAACGTTTTATTAAATGAAAATATTTTTCATACAAATTTTGAATATAAGATTAATTTGTTCAATTATTTATTCACTAGTTTATTTGAATTTGACAAATATTTCAAAAAATGTTTTTTACATAATTTTTATAATTTTTTGACAATTTGCAATTACAATATTTTTGATAATCTTTTAAAGGGGATTATTATTAACTGTTACATAGTTTTTCAGTATTTATTATTTTTTACAAGCAGCACTTATTCCTGAAAATAAATTCAAATGAAAAATCACGGTTTTGGATTCAGCAATCCAGAATTCATCAATTTCCATGCATTCTGAATTGTAGTGAAACCTCTGTTAAACGGACACTCTTGTAACCGTAAAAATTGTCCGCTTTCAAGATTTGCCCATTTCTAGGAAGGGTACACTAATAACAAAGTTTAACACCATCAATTATTTTTGAATAATTGCATTGATATAGAAATAACTAAATATTCTACAATAAATATTTTTACATAATTTGTGATGTAGCTATAGAGAAATAAATATATTTTTCCTGTTTACACCAACATTCAAATTAATCATATGACACCAAATATGCACTTTTAGTCTTGCCTCACTTTCTCAGTCTATTCAACTATTAGGTTTACTATGCCCTTATGTCTCCCCATTGCCTGATAGGAAATGCAATATCTCCTTGAAGGTAAACCTCCTGCTATGCACAGGAAAAAAGAAAGCAGCAATGAACACCTGTAAAGCACAAGGCCCTATGGAGTTGTTATATTCACATCAAAAGTGTGAATAAATGCTTCATTTATATGAACAGAACAACACCTCAATGATTAGCTTTCTATTTTTTTTTAAACCTGCTGGGTTATATACAATCTAAAATTTATTAGAAATAGAAAAATTTTCAGTGGGGAAGAGGGATTGAGAGCATTTAAGGTGTCATTTCAGCTTGTGGGGTCTCACAAGGAGTATGGTCCAGATAAAAAGATTAAAAAATTCCAATGTCCAAATTATATGACATGACAAAGGAAGATGACAAGAGAATGATTGATTCCTAATTCGTGAAATAGCTTAACAATATTTTTTGTTCTGGATAAGGCAAAAAATTTGCATGCTTTAACATCTCGTGGGTGAAGGAGAACAGGGAAAATTTGGAATCGTTTGGGAAGTTTATTTTTGCAATTTTTTACAAAGAAACCTGAAAATTCTTATATCATACCTGTAAAATTACCAGTCTTAGAATGTCAATAACAGTAATCAGTTATTGAGATTCAATTTAAATAATTTCAACATCTATTACAATTATTTTATAAAAGTACACCTTTTAGTGAAACTTTTCCTTGCCTCCATTCTCATTCTATTATATGTTTTTGCTCTCAAAATCTAATATTTAATATTAAAAATAAACAATTATCAAGATTTTCTGATAGACATATCAAGGTTTTCTGATTTCCGAAAAAAGCATAGTATAGATAAAATATGGTAAGGATTTTCATTAAAATTGATCTGATATACCTGGAATAGTCGGATAGTTTTTTGTAAGGATATTGAGTGGGAACCCTGTTTAAAAATGGTGGAAATTCCATTTCTTTTGTCCTTCGATTTTAAAGCGGAATTTTTTTTTTTTAAATTCAGAAAAATTTGTGTCGAATTTGAAGACATAGAAAATTCTTTTGCGGGGCATAAATGTCTCCTTGTCTGGTTACAGGAGTGTTTGCTTTACAGAAAGGGTACATAATTGTTTATTCATGGAAGATTAACAGGGAATTAAAAGTATGTCAGTAATGAGAGGTGTTCAATATGTAATGTGAGGTTTCACTGTGTTAAACTTTTACTATAATTTAATTTGTCTTTTTCAGTGTGTTGTTTGCTATTACTTGTTTCAATGCTTTTAATATTAAATTTTTTATTTCTTCTAACGTAAAATTTGATTTCTGTAGTCTTTAGCTCAACTGCCTGCAGCTGTACCAAGACCACATAGTGCAGGACCAGTTAGTCCATCTCCTAAGGCTGTGCATCAAGAAACACCCAAAAGTGTTAATAAAGTGCCTGATTCCACTGATTTATTGAATTTAGGTATTGAATAATGCTATCCACAATTATATCCATAATTAATGTTTATCTGTAATTATCTTAAGTCCATAATTATTGTTATTATGGAATAAATTGTTAATGCTATTTTAATTCAGGTAACTTTTCTTTTTTATCTTTTTTTTCTATTTATTATCATATATTAAATGGAGTTTGATGTATTGGCATTGGTCAAAAGTTGTAAAATAAGTATAGACCATTTTATTTTCAGGCAATTAAGTTTGAATTCAACAGTGTATGGTTGTTGTTAATGGTATAATAGATCATCCATTCGTTTTCTTTGTTGTCCATACCAATTGTACTTTTGTTGCACATTATGGTCTAACATTATAAATATGTACCTCATATTTCTTTTTACTCGTACAATTAATTATTATTTTCCAACTTAAATTTATTGAAAACTTAGATGTGAGATAGAGTATATTCGATTAAAAAAATCTTCTAAAAATGTTTCTCATGTGGCAGCCTTTTCAGCTTATGCAGTTGCTTATTGCGTTTTCATTTTTTAAAATGTTATGTTGATTAAATGCAATTTACTTCAACTATACCCAGATTATTTATTTTATTAAATATCACCTAGTAAATTCCCCTTGAATTATTATCCCTTTTAGTCACGTTTATAGTTTTGACAATTTATTATTTTTAATCAGAGTTGTTTAGTTAAAATCACTGGATTATTATTATTTTTTTTTTTTTAAATAAAAATAATTTATTAATGCTTTCTATGAGTTGCGATTATATTTATTATTTCAATTTACATTCTAATTAAATATGAATTTTTTTGATTTTTTTTGTTGTAAATCCTAGAATTTTACACATTTTACCTGGAAAAGTCAGTGAAAAAATTTATTCTTTTTAAGTATGAACCCTGTGAACATTATTCTTTTATGTTTACTTTTTTTTTAAACATACGGCAATGTGAAAAAGCTAAATTGAGATTTTCAATGTTTAAAATTTTTTTTGTTTAGAAATTAAGAATGATTTTTGCTTTGGTTTCTATCTAGCTTTCCCTTTTTTAAAAACATTTGTTTTTATTATGGCACTGCAATTAAGAGTTCTATTAAGCTTAATTCTTCACCTTTTTTAAAAAAAACAACACCGTAATTGGAAAACTGAGATGATTAGCTTTAAGATTTTCTTTCAAAATTTAAGATAGTTTTTTCTTTTTTCTGTTTTACTTTTGTATATAATCTTTTTTATGAGCATTTTTATGATAGCACTGTATTTTTATAGATTATTTTACGGAAAATTTTTTTGCAGAAAAGTTATGGATAATTTTTTTGCATTGAAGCTTTGTTTTAAGAATTAAGTGGACATTTTTTTTTCAACTTCACCCCTTTAGTTTTTTTAATAGAGGTTACTCAGTTCTTTATTTACCTTAAGCATTTCTTATTATCGTAAATATTTTTATTATAATTTTGTTTTCCTTTACCTTACACGAATAACATAGTTAAGTTTTGATTATTTTTCAATAATGACTAAACTTGTTTTTATATAAAACTATTATACGTATTTATATTTTTAAAAAAATCATCAATAATATTTATTAATGATTTTTTAAAATAAAAAATTTTGCTTTTCGGCAGCCAAATATTGATATTCGGCTAATATTTTGGCCTATTATTTGTTACATCCCTAGTAGAGAGTACACTATTATTTACTCCATAGATGCAAGAGCTATAATTTTGCATTTGAACTAGAGATTTGTATCTGAATGTAATAGCAGTTGTGAAATTATTTTAGGTTGTACTATTTTTATGATACTGAGAATCTTATTTTTCCTTTTAAAAAAAATTTCCAGATTTTTTTTTTCTTCAGACATGTTTTTTTTTTCCATTAATTTGTGGACTTCCCCAAATTAATTTATATTCTGACAAAATATATTCAGAGTTCTGCTAACTTAATATTTAAATTCTGTTATTTACATGAAATCTCGTCAACAAGTCATTCGTTTTGCCCTTTACAGCATTGTCTTTTTTTCCCCCCAAGTTCTCATTCGCATGCAATAACTATTTTTTTT
This sequence comes from Parasteatoda tepidariorum, assembly GCF_043381705.1. Classification (NCBI taxonomy): domain Eukaryota; kingdom Metazoa; phylum Arthropoda; class Arachnida; order Araneae; family Theridiidae; genus Parasteatoda; species Parasteatoda tepidariorum. Next base: position 42,492,629 of record NC_092215.1, read on the forward strand.
TACGCAAATAAATTCTGATAATTTAAAATGTAATTCGGAAATGGCAAATATTTAAATGATCTTTCACTAGAAAAATGTGTTTTCTTTTTCCATTTTTTTATACTTATATTTTAATAGTAGCTAATTCTGATTTTAAACAGAAAAATTATGTAATCAGTGTGATATGTTTGCCCCTTTTATAAAAACATAAAGATTGAGCAAAAAAACAAGGGAGTGTATAAACTTTAATGCTTGTTTACTCAAATTCACTAAAATGTCACTTATCTGGTTCTTCCACTAAGTTCTTTATTTAATTAATCCCTTCTTTCCTCATCCGATTTGTGTGATTTCCTCGTAAATTCTTAAGGTTTTATTGTCTATCTTTTTTCAGTATATTTTGAGCTGTAGATTTCATGGTTTTTAAAATCCTTTTTTTTTTTTTTAATATGATGCAATATGAGAAAATATAATTTTTTTAATATATATATTCTTTTATGTGTTGATGAGAAAAAATTTATTACATAATTTTTTTCTTTCTCTTTAAATTTTATAAATGTTACTTTTGTGCACGAAAATGAGTCTTTTATGTATTTTCTATGTGCAGAGGAAATAAAATTTAAGTACTAAAGAAAAACTACTTATTGAGGACAAAAATTCACAGTAAATTTTCTAGCAAAATGTTTTTTTGTATTCAAAAGTAGGATTAATATTTTAAGATGTAAAGCGCTATCCTTAAACTTTTCCTTTCTTTGTAGGAGGTGGTGATTCAAACCAAATTGGGGGTGATGATATATTTGATGTATTTCTTAGTGCAACTCTTCCAAGTGCTTCAGACACATCAGTTTCTTCTCATGTCAACTCTACAGAGGAAACTTTCAAAAGCAATATTTCATCTGATGAAGCAGACTTTTTTAATCAAAAATCTGATGGGAATCAGTCTAATAAAATGACTAAGGAATCTATACTATCTTTGTATGGTACAAATGCAACTCAAGTTCCCGTAACTCAGCATGTTGCTCCTGTTTATGGTATACCGGGTGCTATTCCAGGTAATCAACTTTGAATGGTTAAGCAATTTAGATGGGTTAAATAATTTAACAAAATTTTTGAAATTGTATGAGGATTTTGGATGTGAACAAGATTTTATAACTGTTGCATAAAAATTTTTGTAATTGTGCAGTGTGAGTTATTACTGAAGGGTTAATTAATGAGAAATTTTCACATTTTGCCATTCAAAATATTGTTATGTTTGCAAATAAAAATATATATTTGTGTCAATTTCCATCTTCCAGGAATATTTTTTAAGCTTGGACAGATAGAAAATTGTAGCATAATACATAGTGAATCTAACCTGCTTAATATGATAGATCTTTGTCCAGTGATGTACCTCTAAAATATTTTTGTGGTAATATTTAAGTTCAGACATATTTTAAAATGAAAGTGAAAAGGAAATCTACATTTTGAAGTTTTATTATTCATAAATCAGATTAATTATAACTTGCCAGCATACGATAGCAAAAACCTTTATAATTAAAAAAAAGTGTTAAAAGTAAGCCTTGACATTTTTATTTTTACTTCCTTTTTATTTATTTCATGTATGGCCCTATAATGATATCTGTAAAGTTTATCTTGTTGCTAAAAAGTAAAAGTTCTGGATTTAATTTTCATCTAAAGAGATAATTGAAATTTTTAATGAGTTATAATTAGTTGTTATTCATCACAAGATATCAGTACTAGTTGAAGTTTTCCTTTGTTTTATTTCTTGTAAGGTATATTGGATAAATAAAGTTAATACAGTTGAACTTTTATGAGGATGATAAAATAGTTTAACTGTTTAAGAGAATTTACCAGAACTCACATAATTTTCTGAAGTAAAATTATATTTAAAAATGAGAAGTGAACTATCAATGTAACGGCTAACTTTCTATTCAATACAGGTGTATAACTTATTAATTCACTGTTGTGACAAATGGAATATCAAAATCTATTTTTTACTTTATTTTTCTTTCAGCTGCTTTATTTTTTAATCCCAAAATGCAGTTAAAATAGTTACCCCAAATATGGTTACAGTGTTATAGTAAATTCTAAAGCTTTTTTTATTTATTTCTTTTGTGAATAAGTTAAAGTCAGATTATTTAAAATATAATGTTAATAACACGATGTTGACTTTATTTTTTGAAAATTTTCTAATTTTTGGATTTCTTCCCGTGCTCCTAACCGTCGGTTAGTAAGTACGCATTCACTGGTAATTTGATTTTGTTGGCGTTAAGACTGGGGGTTTTGGGTACTTAAAAAACTGTCTTTGTCTCTCTTAAAAGGATTGCCTATTGGCTTAACTTGTTAAATCTTCAGCTTATAATTATGCCATACTTATGATCTTTAAAAAATAAAAAGGAAATTTTTTTTTCGCAACAATGAAGAAAACTTCTTTGTTTTATCATATCTCATCAAATTACTTGTTTTCAAAAACAGGTAAATGTTAGAGATTATGTTATACCATCTGACATAAAAAATAGTTTTAATGTTATACATTTTTTCTACTGTATTATATTCATAATTTCGTTTTGAAATGCAGTTATTATGTGCTATAAATATTGCTATTATATTTTAGGAATGTATGTTACTCCTCAGGCATATGCTCAAGTTGCAATGAGTGGTTATCAAGCTATTCCAAATCCTGGATTTAATGCTGTAAGTCATGGTTTGTTTGTAAATTCTTTCTATTTAGCTTGTTATTGTGTTTACAAATCAATACTAAACATAGCACAACTTTTATAGAGCCTTCCTCTAGCTGATTATATTTACTTATGATAGAGTAATTCATTTTATTTCATACATCTTGAATCAGTCTTGAGAAATAGTCAATGGTCTGAGCTTAATCCTCCGATTAATATTTATTTTTTAAATTAATTTTTCAATTTTTTCCCCTTAAAAATGTAACAGATATTTTCTGTTAAAAATAAATAAATTACTACTTTTTCATAATAATTGCTGTATTCCCTCTTCCATTGTTTTGAAATGCTGGGCAAAGTTAAATTAATAAATTTTAATGACATATAGATTTTAAAAAACTACTTTTTATTTACCTTGATATTTGTGTTGACATGCTGCAAAAATTGTTTGTTAGTCACTAAACTTGTTATTTACTTGATACAAATTAAGTTTCTTTCAGATACAAATCAGATTTTCCTGATGCAAAAATTTATGCAATTTTTTTTTTTTTGTTAAGTTGGTGGAACTCTTGGACTTTGTTAAAGACAAAACAAATATGGTTTCACAAAAATTACGATTTGTCTCTTGTGTTTGAAATAATTTTATAACAAGAAAGAAAAAAAAGCTTGTGATACTACTGTTTTACCAGCAGTCTTCAAAAGGTTAAAATTTTGAAATGCAGGATATTGACTTTTCATATTTGTGTATTTTCCAGAAAAATATTGGGCTTTTTCAACTTTTAAATCATATTTAAAAATGGGGGTATATTTTATACTGATTGTCTGCCGATTGTTAGGGAGAGGACATTTTGATTTTAAAAAATTGCCTTCTTTAAGATAAGTAAGAAAAGTATACTTATTATTTAATGATTCTTCATAAATTAAGATACAGAAAAACTTTTTATTAATTGAAAATAATATACATTTGTTTCTTCTTAATGTTTATTTGTATGCCAGAATTAGGAAATTTAAATGGTTTTCATTCTATGAGGATTCATCTTTTGGATCAAAACTGACTGAGAAATAATTTTTTAAAATCAAATATGCACATTCATATTCATGATTGCTTGTCATAATTTGGATTTGTACATTGCCAATCATATCTTCAGTCTTTAATTCTTTCTACCTCATATAATTTTTTTATCTTGTGAGGACCATACCGCTGATTGATAAATTACTGGTACTCAATCATTCATCGCATTTCCTTTTTCATGCTAGCAAGAATCCATTCTACTCATAGCTGCTATAAATATATCCTACTAACCAATATTTTTTCCCTTTTTATTGTTTAAAATATTTTTATTTCGAAGAAATTTCTGACAGTTAAAATCAAAACTTAATACACATAAAATTATTCATTTTGAATTTTAAAAAGGGGTTTTCTTATATAATGAGGTGATTAAAAATCTGAAAAATAATGTATTTATTAATAATTCTGTTCATTCTTCAAACTCATAAGATCTCTATTAAAAAGTACTGAGTACAGTATGTAAATAAACAGAAAGTGGCAAAGTTAAGCAAATACTTATAAATAAATATCTAACCCTTAATATATTATTTGTTTAAACATGTGCATTTTCTAACATCCCTAATTAATTTAAATGACTTATAAAATCACTTACATTCTAATCAGTACATTTTGCTCATAATTCTTTTATCTAGATATCACAGCAAATGGCAAATTTGCAGATTTCTGGACAGGCATGGAATATGACTAACAATCCCAGTGCAGTTAATTCTGGAGGTTTACTGATTGCTCCAAGTCAACCTGCTGCTGGAGTAATCTGGCCAACACCAAATGTGCAAAATCAAAATATTTCAAATAATTTATGGCAATAATATAGGTCACTGAAATTTATCATAGTGTATAAAAACTTCAATTATAAAGGCATATAATATTTAAATAGTATAGTTACAAATTTTACTACTTTTTACTTTATAAAAATTGACTTTAGAATGTTTTCGATTTTTCCATGGTACAAATATCGGATTTTTCTTTTTTGAAAAACTTGTTATTTATTCTTCAAGTGAAAGAGTAATTAAACATTGCATGTACTCTCATGTCTTTATTCTTTTGAGCAAGTAAATAAAACTATTATTATGTAAGTAATGAGCTTTATGGCTCTAAATACTTTTTTATAATTATCATATCTGTAACCTTGTAACTTTTCTGTAGTAAATTCATTAAATTCTTGGAAATTTTGATTAAACCACTTCAAAGAACTAATTTCTAAATATATATGCTTGTTTAAAAATTATTTATATTCATGTTCCGTGTGTTTGAGACATTCTTCTTCTGTGTGTAGTACAATTTATTATGCTTTAAATCAATAGACTTACTTACTTTGAAATAAAACATATATAACAATTACATAAAAAATATGTATATATTTCTGTCTATAAAAATCTAAATTAATATTTTAAACCTAAGGAAATGTAAAATGCCTAAATTGCTTTAAATATCTCTTTTTAACTTTATGGTTGCATTATCTTTTAAGCATTTCATCTAAAATTACCTAAGCAGAAAAATAAAAACTTTTTTTTCTATATACTTTATTGAACTACATTCCATGGCATTTTTACCTCCACATTGTAAAGAAAAAAATATTTAATAAGTGTATTTTATATAATTTTATATTATTTTTTTCAAATGGATATCATTTATTCTATTTAGTTGGTTTAAAAACTTGTCATTTGATATTTTCATTAGAAAAGTAGTTCAAACTGAAACTTCTTTACCGTATAAAATATATTATTCTATATTGAAACAAATTTGTGTAATTTAAGGCTTGTGTGACAAAATAAGTAAAATCAAGGACATACCTATTAAAGTCCTAATTTAAACAGGATGTTCAAACAAAACAATAAAAATTCAAAAAAATAATTTTTTGTTATATAATAGAGTATTGGATCCGTTCTATTATGCAGTTAAAAAAAAAAAAACAATGGTCATGAGATGTACAGATGAATATTATTAACTGCAAAAATCTTTCATGTTCTTTCATTCTAGCTCTGTAAAAGATAATATTTAAAAAAAAATTTCTTTCAATAAAACTATTATGCTATTATATTAAAACTATTATATTAAAAAATTGCAACTTTTTCATTCAATTATTAAAATTTAATAATTTATCATATTAGATTCGAAATTGATTCATATGGATCTCATAATTGTGATTTTAATTTTATAATAATTAAATAATAGAAGATGGTGTATTGTTAACCTATTTTTTAGTTTGCCTCTTTTTAAATATATTTTAATTTACGAGCATTGAAATAGGTTTTTGTAAGGTTATGAATTTTTTGTTTGTATGCAGTAGAGTAATAATGACTTTATATTAATATAATAGAGTAATTATTATATCATGCAGCTTAACCTTTTCTATGTGATCCTAAAATTTATGGCAGAAAAATTATTTTACTTTTTTTGGCGCTAAAGTTAGTAATTACAAACTTTTTTTTCACTCAATAAAACTCTCGTACCATTCATCCTTGTGCTATATGTAATTGTTTAACTCTGCCAATTGTATTAAAAATGGTAACTTTTTCATTCAATTAGCAATTACGTTATTAGATTTCAAATAGTTTTATATTCATCTCATAATTATAAATTTAATTTATAAATTATATTTGATGACTGTCTTATTTTTCACTGTTAACTTATTTTTTAAAATTAGATGACTTTTACTGAGTATACTTTTTATGCATAAGAAAATACATCTGTGAATTTGTGTGAAACTTACGGGAGAACTTTTGTAATTCCCTTCTCCTTTATCGCATTAATTTTCTGAATGTTGTGAGTTTAAAATTAAAATATTTTTTGGAAGAAAGCTGAACTACAAAATCCACAAAAAGAAAAGAAAATTTATTTTAGATATTGAGTTAAGACATAAATTATTTTTATCAATAGCAAAGATTTTGAAAGTTCTGTTTTTAATATTTTTTACTAATGTATTCTAATTTCAAATCGATCTTATACAGTTAAAAGTTCGCTGTGTTTGTCGCATTTAAAATATAATTGAATCTCAATATATTTTTTTTACGTTTTTTAAATGAAGTTTTCTAGAAGCAGTTTTAATCGAACATTTTGAACTAGCATATACCGTAAGAAGTACTTAATATATTTTCTGATATTTCTTTTACTTGCTTTATTTCTGTATTAAAGTTACTGTAATTTTAGGGTACACTGTTTTCATATTTTGATGCTATAGCAAATGTAATTATAATCATATACTTTGCCAAATTGTTTGATTATTTAAGCAATGTTTGTTTTTGTATTTTAGTATACATACATTAGGTGTTATGTAAAATTTATTTGAGTATTCTTTAAGTATACTTTACTTTCGGTTATATTAAAAATAGTACTTATTTATTATTATTAAAAATTTATCTTCATTATTTTATTGTGCTTAAAATGTTATTCACCTATTAGTATATTTAACCCATATATACCCATATTTATAACACAACACTCATTATATCATTTAAAATATAGATATTTTTGTTCATACAAAACTATAAGAAATGGGTGAATGTGATTCATCTTGCCAGTGATTGTAAATATTTATTTATATGAACAAATGTTTGAATGCTTGTTTATGAATAATGAGTATATTTAAATTATGCAAATTAGTCTAAATTTCAGATCAATAAAATAATTTTTTTTCAATAATTCTCTTTGAGTTTCATTTTTTCCCTAATTTAATTTAATTTGCTGATAATAATTATAGTTAGATGATATAATTAATATTACAGCATTCTCTGTGCTAGTTTCAACTATTAGTTGTGTCTCAAACTAATAAACACAAGTATTTTTTCGAAAATTTTGCAAATCAATTTTAAAACAGCCATTTTTAAAGTTATATCAATATTTTAGGGATGACTGGTACAACAGTTGTTTAAACAAGAGAAATGTTTTGGTTCCAACTTTCTTGTTATAAATAAGTTCTATTGATATTTTTTTAAAAATAAATTCCACTGCAACAAAGTTGTGTGTACTGGCTACATTGAAGATAAAACAAACATGGTCTCACAAAAAATTAATATTTTTCTCTCTTATGTCAAATATTTTATAACAAAAAAATGACTTAGGGTACAGCCAAAGAATATACACAGAGGAAGGCTAGCTTCCATAGACATAATGTAAACCAGTCCTCTAAGGCTTGGTGCAGTCCCTGTGTATAAAGGAAAAAACATTTAAGAACACGGCAGACGCTCTTGAAATGGGTTTGCACCCTCTCCTTCCAAATTCTACTGGGGTTAGGGAAAGAAAGAAAAGTTTTTTCTTTTTATTTAGTATTGGTTTTTTTCTGAATTTTTACACCATTGATAAACCGTACTGTATTAAGATATTTCTTTGAGAATACATTTATATCATCTCCATTGATTAAATCTATATCTTTCTCAAGAACTTTTTTACTGCTCTCTTGACTAAACTATTAGGATCATATTTGTTATCACCCTAGTTTAATGTGTTACTTCCCATATTTTGATAGTCAGAAACCCAAATCCATTGAAAAAGGTAAGTTAATTCAAAAAAATAACTTTTTTTTTTGTTTGCCTGATTCTGTAATTTGATGAATAGTTAGTTACCACTCATCAATTAGAATATTTGAAATCAATTCTTTGAACCATTATGTAACATTGATCCTTTGTTTCTGAAAATCCAATTGTTAATACAAAATTTATTCAGGGGGATATTTTCTTGTGCTTTTGAAACTTATGTATTATTATATTGATTTGTTTTAGTTCTAATTTTTTTTGATGCATGATGCTATAAATAAAAATAAGTTAGAAAATCACATTCCACTATTTAATTGTGGCTGCTTTGGTCAGTTCAAAAATGTTGCAATATGATTTCTAAAAATTGCAATCTGATTTTTCTTTTAGCATTTGTTATCTACTGTGTCATCAGTCAAAAAATATTTGCACTAAAAGCAGTAACTCTAGAAGGAGAATTGTATGCCTAGTCGTGTCAATTTTTTGCTGGAAGTTTTTTTAAATTTAATCGTAACTGTTTTTCCGCTGTAAATTTTTGAAAGTCTAATGTAGGGCACCCTGTGCAAGTACCTTAAGTTAGAATCCTACAAAATGTGGAAAAATGCAAAAAACTGCATAATTTACTATTGATACAATAATAGATTATTTTTCACTTAATTCTTGTTTTTTGCAAAGTGTTTTAATTCAGCAGATAAGTTTGCCTTCACAATTTTTTTTCTTCATACAATTCCACCATCTCTTTCAATTCTAACGGCCCAGTTAGCTACTTAACCTTGTCCATCTAGGGTAACTTAGCTAAAATAATTCCTGCATTTGATAAATTATAATTAAAACATTGGAAAAAAATTTTAACTATTTTTTTTCTGGTTTAGTCTTAGTTTTTTTATTATTATTATTTATTTCACTCTCATTAGGCCAATTCTGATATATGGTTCAGCAACCTGGCCTCTAACTAAAGATGGAGGACACAAAATATATGAATGAACTTTTGAAATAAAAGTTCTCTTCGCGGTGCCAAAGAAAATGGCCTTTGGCGACGACATTTAAACTCAGAAATTTGTTGATTTTTTAAGGAGCCTGATATCAAGAGCATTGAAATTAAAAGAATGAACTGGGCTACTTATATTGCCAAAATGGATCAAAAAGATCTGGTAAAGAAAACTTTTGTGTCAAAGCCCTATACTAGTCAAAAAAGACTGGCAGTTTAGATCAAGAAATAGGTTGTCCTAGAGGAATTTTCAGCAGTAGGCCTTGGCACACCTTGGACTGCCATACCAAGTATATTTTTTAGGTTCTGCAACCTATCCGCATAATGTTTTTAAATATTTCCAATTCATTTATAGAGCCTAAAATGTGTAAATTATGTACTATAATTAATTAGGGCAAAATAGATTTAAATTCTGGCTGCGCATAGAATACAAATTAATAAGGATAGTATATTTTCAGGGATGTGATTCTTTCGCGGATTTCCGCTTTTTGTCAGATTTTTCCCGCTAATTTCCGCGGAAATTTTTTTTTTGAACAAGCTAAAATATTTTGAGGAATTTAATTTTCCGCGGAGCGAAAGCATTGAAGTCCTCATTCCTCCCTCTGAAGTTTCTCTAAAAATCATTTCTTTGGGATAAAACTGGTTGGCCTTTATACAGGGATGAGATTTTTTGTTTTTGCCTCTCGAATTTCAGCCTTTTTATCAAAAACTCCGATTCTCTAAAAAGATTCGTTTTTTTTAAATAAATATCCCGTTTTTTTTTTTTTTTTTGTGAAAATTCAGTCTTTGAAATAAAATAATTATATTTACGATTTTCAAAGATAAACAGAAAATTCAAACTATGTCCTAGCTGCTCTCCCTTCCTTATTTTTACTTATTTTAGCTATTTTCTCCGCTTTTACACACAGAAAATAAGATTTTCCGTATTTTTATTCGTCCGCCGGATATAGCGGATAGCTCGTATTTTCGCAATTCAGACCCTGTTGTCTGGCAAACGAGAAAAAAAAAATATATAGACGTGGATTTGCGGTGAAAATATTTATTTGCTCATTCAATTAATCTTGAAATTTTCTATTTATTAGGTCTAAACAAAGACAATACAAACAAGCCTTTTAGAAATCCCAAGTCCAGACTCTGCAAATATCAAATGTTGCAATATGATTNCGTATTTACCTGATTTAAAAGTTGCACATTGCGATTCTTATTTACGCTATTTAAATATCGTATATTATGATTCTTATTTACGGCATTTAAAAATCCAATATCGTGTTTTGTATTTATACATTTTTAAAATCGCGATTTTATTATCAAACATCGATTTACCGGATTTGAAAGTTAAACGTTGCGATTCTTATTCAGCCGATTTAAATATCGTACATTGCGATTCTTATTTACGAGATTTAAAAATCCAATATAGCGATTCGTATTCATGCAAGCTTAAAATCCAATGTCGTGATTCGCTATTGCGGTTGTAATATCGAACGTCGATTTTCGTAATTATACGTGCTTTAAAAATTAGACATTGTGATTTGTATTCACGCGATTTAAAAATTATGCATCGTAATTCGTATTTACGTGATCTAAAAATTACTCATCATGATTTGTATTTTCGCATTTTTTAAAATTCGATATAGAGTTTCATATTCACGTGATTTAAAAGCCTCATATCGGGATTCATATTCATAAAATTTTAAAATTAATCATCGGGATTTATAATCACATGGCTTACAAATTTAAAAATCGCACTTTTTCCGTCAAATTTTTGTGTATATATATATATTCTTGGATTTCCTCTTTTTTACTTTCTGACTACTCTCATCCCTGTATTTTAAAATTAATAGCAGCATACAAGATGAATCAAGAACTCCTGGGTTAAAAGAATAACTCTTGATAATCTTTGAGGAATAACTCATACATATTCTTAAAAAGTTTTCAATTTATTGAACTGCTTTTAAGGCCCTCAAAAAATGCTTAGTTTTGTTTTCAATTTTGGTTTTACAAACTTTTCAGATATATTTAGCTTTGCATTTATAAATTGAAGAAAATTATTTTGCTTTGTGTTAATTATAAATTGGAGAAAGATATTGAATATGTTAAAAATAGTGCTGATAGTTTATTAGAGGAAATAAGAAGTACTTAAAGAACTGATAAAACAATATATAAAAACTAATAACATGTAAAAATATCAAATCCCAAAAAAAATTTTCAAAACTTGATACATTAAATCAACTACAGATAATTAAAAAACTAAATAGCGAGTTTTTTTAATTTTTTGGATATTGTTTATTTACATTTATGCAATTTTTTTAAACTTATGTTTTCAACATTTTTCTAATTTTTTTTTCTTAACTTATATTACTCAAATATGTAAAAATAAAACTGCAAACCTGTATTTTACGCAATGTTTATTAATATTAAACTCTTTCGGAATAAGGCATTTAGCCTAACGAAGTTCTATTTTTGACCAACGAATAAGCATGACTGGTATCAGTGGTTGGAAAATCTACATTTCTTTTGTAGTTAACTGCAACTAACTTAAGACTACAGCTATTTTTAGGAAATTTTTTTTGCTGGAGGATTTAATTTACTCTTGTGTGCAAAGTCAAAGATGTTTAAGATTAATAGAAACTATTAATTTGGAATAATAAGTTTACTCATTTAAACTCTGGAAATTATAAAGAAGTATCTCATTTCTTTTTGCATAACCAAATTTATTTTTCTAAACCATTTTTAAGAAATTTTTTTCAACCTCCAACTTTTTATGGCTTACTTAACAGAGGCGAATATTTAATTCAAGAAATGCTAGAAAATTATCAAATCTATGTTAAGAATTTAATGTTTTCCCACCTCTTCATTGAAGTAACATGAACGTTTTATATATATATATATATATATAATTGTGATCATGAGTGCATATTTGCATTTGATGATATGGATACGTTTATGAGCGAATTGATAAATAAGTTAATATTTCACAATGGCTAGATAAATCTAAAATCTCGGCCACGTAAACATTCTCGTGCGTCCGCTAACAGACTCTCGTAAGATTTGTAACAATCAGATTCGAAAAATAAATTTCCTTTTTGCCCTTAATTCTTTTTTTTTTCTAAACTAACGTTAAAAGGAGTTGTCAGAAAGTAAGTTTTTTTTTTCATCTCATTAATCCAGGGATGTGATTCTTCCGCGGATTCACGGATTTCCGCTTTTTTTCAGATTTTTTCATTTTTCCCGCTAATTTCCGCGAAAAAATTTTTTGGAACAAGTTAGAATGAGGAAATTTTGAAATAAAAATTTTATGAGGAATTTAATTTTCCACGGAGCGAAAGTTTTGAAGTCCTCATTCCTCCGTCTGAAGTTTCTCTAAAAATCATTTCCTTGGCATAAAACTGGTTGACATTTATGCAGGGACGAGATTTTTCCGTTTTTTAGCGGGTTTTCGCTTTTGTCTCGAATTTCAGCCTTTTTATCAAAAACTCCGATGTTACTATTTTATAAATATCCCGCTTTTTTAAAAAAAAAAAAAAAAAAAAAATTCAGTCTTTGAAATAACGCACAGAAAGTTTTTCCGTTCGCCGGATAGCTCGTATTTTCGTAATTCAGACGTCGCAGCTTCTTGTATTCTGGCGTGAAAACAAACAAAGANAATCAGATTCGAAAAATAAATTTCCTTTTTGCCCTTAATTCTTTTTTTTTTCTAAACTAACGTTAAAAGGAGTTGTCAGAAAGTAAGTTTTTTTTTTCATCTCATTAATCCAGGGATGTGATTCTTCCGCGGATTCACGGATTTCCGCTTTTTTTTTTCAGATTTTTTCATTTTTCTCGCTAATTTCCGCGAAAAAATTTTTTGGAATAAAAATTTTATGAGGAATTTAATTTTCCACGGAGCGAAAGTTTTGAAGTCCTCATTCCTCCGTCTGAAGTTTCTCTAAAAATCATTTCCTTGGGATAAAACTGGTTGACATTTATGCAGGGACGAGATTTTTCCGTTTTTTAGCGGGTTTTCGCTTTTGTCTCGAATTTCAGCCTTTTTATCAAAAACTCCGATGTAACTATTTTATAAATATCCCGCTTTTTTTAAAAAAAAAAAAAAAAAAAAATCCAGTCTTTGAAATAACGCACAGAAAATTTTTCCGTTCGCCGGATAGCTCGTATTTTCGTAATTCAGACGTCGCAGCTTCCTGTTTTCTGGCGTGAAAGCGAACGAAAAAAAAAAATAGAGGTGGATTTGCTGTGAAAATATTTATTTGCTCATTCAATTGATCTTGTAAATTTTTATTTATTATGTCTAAACGAAAACAGTACAAACAAGCCTTTTAGAAATCCCCAGTCCAGACTCCGCAAATATCTCGATTCTTAATCACGCGATTTTAATATCAATCATCGAGTTTCGTATTTACCTGATTTAAAAGTTGCGCATTGCGATTCTTATTTACGCTATTTAAATATCATACATTATTCTTATTTACCTGATTTAAAAGTCCAATATCACGTTTTGTATTAATGCATTTTTAAAATCGCGATTTTATTATCAAACATCAATTTTTGTATTTACCTGATTTAAAAATTGAACGTTGCGATTCTTATTCAGGCGATTTAAATATCGTACGTTTTCAGTATCTGCATTTTCAGATTTACTGATATTAATGATAAACTCCATAACCTTGTAATTTTGAGCCCATCCCGCAAGGCAAAGGAATTCTCGGGTTGGGCCAAATTTTCTTTCGCAAGGGACATTTCGATGAAATTAACCCGTATTTGTGTTACATGGAGAGCAAAACCGCGAAAACATTTCATTGTTTACTAAACAGCATTAGATTCTAACCAATAACCTGTCTAAAATTCGGGATATTTTATGCCTGCACTGTGGTCTATACAGACTGGAAGCAGTGTATGCGAGTCAACCAATCGTCAGTAGGTTCGAACCTGGGACTCCTCACGGGAGGCGAGTGCTCTACCTTTCATGAGCTTTTGACAGGGCGTGAGACTTGAGTAGTTTTTCGATTTGACTCACATTTCGTAACACTGACTGAGCTATCGCGATTTCGATAAAACATTAACACCCTTATGCAAGTGAAACTCCCTTCTTCGATTTTTTCGAAACAGTCTAATCGCTAATTGAAGAGGACCGGTTTCCTAATTCAACTGTAACATTTGGCACAGAAGAGAAAGGCAGGTAGACCGGATTACAGCCGTTGTCATGGAAATTGGGTTACTCTTTAAGTAGGTTGGGGGATGAGGTAGCAAAAAAAGGAGAGAAAGTGGGCAGTATTGGCGTTTAAGAAAGCAAAACGCCGATTTTTTTTTAAACCAAGAATCGTACTAAAATTTTGTTCTTGTTGTTGTTAATTTACGTCGCACTAGAGCTGCACAATGGGCTAATGGTGACGGTCTGGGAAGCATCCCGGAGGTTATTTTTATATGCTTACTTTTCGTAGATTAATGTACATTAATTTATCCCACATTGGTGTTTTGTGGGGGAAGAAAAAGTCAACATAGGCAAAAAATTATTGATCATGAAAAATATCATAAACTCATGTTTGTGAAAATTGCAGTACCATGAAGGACTTATGCGAGAGAGCTGAAATTTTCAGGATATGCAAAGTAGAACATGATATGCAAATGATTAGAATTTCAGCTTCGTAGCGCATGCGTATGCTGAGCAGCGCCCTCTGAACGGCTGATGGATCCGAATTAATAGACGACTGTACCCTTATGAAAAAATCGAGGTATAAACGAGGTATATTTGAAAGGTATAAAGGAGGTTGTTATTTAAATACGTCGTTAAGGTTGAAAAGGGTGCAAATGAATACCTCAAAATCAACCTCAAATATACCTCCAGAGGTATATATGTTTCAAACTGAGGTGTTTAATTTTACATCTGTGGAGAGGTAGATATTTACTACTTAAAAGTGTTTTATTTTCAACCTTAAGTTATTACTTTCCAATATGTATATTTTTGCCTGATATTGTGCCTGAAGTATATTTTTTTACACTTGTG
>NC_092215.1:42508303-42530628 GCF_043381705.1 Parasteatoda tepidariorum
ACAAGTGTAAGAAAAACAACCTCGTATACTTTAAAAATCACCTTATCAGTCTGGTTGATATGAAGTGATTTTAAAACAACCTCAAAATAAGCTTAGGTATAAATAAAATGACTCCATATACCTCATTAAATACCTCACTCACTTTAGTTGAAACAAGATTAAAAATTTTATACCTCAAAAATACCTCTTTTGTTACAAGTGTAAGAAAATAAACTTAGTATACCTCAAAAATCACCTTATCAGTCTGGTTGATTTGAAGTGAATTTTAAACAACCTCAAAACAAGCTGAAGTGTATACAAAACAACCTCGTACACCTTAATTACAACCTTTACGAGGTATAATTTTTATTGCTGTTTTCTGTCATTAGCGTCTGCTTGCAAGGTTTCAATCTTATCCATATTTGTATATATTCATCTAAAATATTACCTAAACTCTTTAAGTATTAACAACATATTTTAAAAAAATGTTTTTAAATTAGAGTCGAATATTTGGTTTGATTTAGAATAATTATTTAAAAAAAATTTTGATACAATTATGACGAATTTTCATTTTTAAGATTCTTTTTTTATTGAATATTTTAAGCTCTTATAATTACAGATTTTAATTTGAAAAATGATATAAGTACTTTTTAACATTTGTCTTAGATAACAATTTGTAGTACCTAATATTTTTGCAATTTCAAAATACTTATGCATCAAAAAACACATCTAACCAGATCGGAAAATGTTTTGTTCATATCAAGAACTGTAATGAAATAATATAATAGTAATTTCCTTGTAGAAAATGACAATTAATCACGTATTGGCAATTTATTTTCATAAGTAATAAGTAACAGACAACAAACATGAATTAAAAGCAACTACTGATGAGCACCGAGTCATAGTTCTAGATTCCTGGCACGAAATTACTTTATAAATGCAATTAAGTAATTTGCCATCTTTGCATCTCTCAATTAAAAACTAGTATAGCATTGTTCAATCAGCGTATTATTTACATAAAATTGTCACAAACATATAACCAAGTTTGTATCTTTCTATCCCCTTGATTTCTCTCCACCATCGCTATTAATCGGAGAATATCTGCTTAATGATTGGTCAGAAATAGTTGTATCGAACTGAGCCTTCGAAGTCAAACTATTGTGCTGGTCACGTGACAAGAAACTTTCGTAATGTTACTGTTGAATCGGGAAACAGACTTTTTTTCAAATAAATCTAGCGGGAACCAGTAGTTCTATCGTATTTTGTTCCAGTTGCTTAAGGGTCTTACTACAGCCTTATGCAGCTGAAACAAAATTCGATTAGATTTTATTTTCATTTCGGGATTCATTTAGGTTTAAATTTCGAAGTTGGTACATTGTTGAATTGTTGACAAGCTATGAAGTGTTTTAGAACGATTTTTTTTTCAAATGACGATTCTTGCTTCTTGAAATGACAGGTCTTCAAATGACGATTCCTTTTTTAAACAAAAATAATAAATCAGGTAACAAATACACGTATACAAGAACTATCGTACTACTCAAAAGAGTCGCAAAACACAATGGTCACATTTGAGCCAAATGGCTTCAAAATGCACCGGAAACAGTAACCCAGAAGTATAGACAGTAAATAGTTTGCAGCGCATCCTAGAGTAGAAAACACCTCCCTTTCGGTAACATTGAGGTATAAATGAAGTTATTTAAATTTTAAATAAATCGTTAGGTTAAAAAGGGTGTAAATGAACACCTCAGAAATACAAGCAGAGTTATAAATGTACCAACTTGAGGTGTTTCATCTTATATCTGTGGGGAGGTAGATATTTATTACTTTAAAGTGTTTCGTTTTCAACCTTAGGTTATTACTAATCAACCTGAAATATATTTTCAACAATAGGTGTTTCATTTAACACTTCCGGTTATTCTGGATCTACTTCAGGTGTATTTTTTGAAAGTTGGAAATGTAATTTTTTACTAACGTGAGGTGTCCTATGTAACAACCACTCTTTCCCCTAGTACAGGTCAAACTACCGTTCTACCTCAGATTAATATATTTCAACCTAAAGTACATATTTTTAAGCTTGTAGAGGTATTTTTTCATCAACCTAAGGTGTATTATTTTACATTTCAGGTTGTTACAGATCAACCTCAAAAGTGTATTTTTTTTGACTTGCTGAAAAGGTTATTTTCATGAACGTGAGGTATTCGATGTTCTTACCTTAGGTCATTATTTTTCAAGCTCAAGTGCAGATTTATACACTTGTTGAGACACTTTTTTATCAACCTAAAGTGCGTCATTTTACACTTTAGGTTATTATAGTCAGGGTGGCCACCCACCTGGAAAACCTTGAAAACCTGGAATTATCAGAGAATTTTTTTTATACTGGAAAAAACCTGGAAATACCAGGGAAATTTGGATAAAAATCTGGAAAAATCAGGGAATTTTTGAAGAAGAGCTGGAAATTTTTTCTTTGATCATTTTTTTAATTTCACCAATTTAAATTATTTACTAATTTTCTTAATTTGAATTATTTCATCCATTATACTCACTTTTTTTAAACGGAAATGTATCGCCAAACAATTGAAATATCATCAACTTAGCGATACTTTGCTTGCATCAAAATTTGCTCCATTACAGCTCTGTTAAACTAGAATGCCACATAAAATTCTGCCACGGTTGCTAAACGAATGTAGAAACCTTTGACCCCTTTGGGACTGAGCAATTTGGGAAAGATTCTGGTGGAGGTGGGAAAAGGGATTAGGAAATTAGCTTCTGTTTTTAATTTCTGTCCTCGGGCTGAATCCATTTATGGCTCAAGTTTGTTCCGATGCTTTGGTGGTAATTTTTTTTTCTACTTTGACAAAATGTTTTTGTATTTTTAACTTTATGAAATTCTCCAAAAATTAGTTGGTTATAATTTAATAATAATAGACTTTATATTGCACCCTTTTTCTGAAAGCTTTTCTAGTCCCATTCAAAGAAATCTATGAATTATTTTTTCTCAGCAAACCAACCAATCACATTTTTTTACAATCGCTAACAGCAATGTTTGTCGAAAAATCTTTACAATTGTTGCATTAATGATTTTTGATTCAAAATTTTGTACCAAAACATTAAAAATTAAAAAAAAAATCTTACCAAATTGTCAAAATAAATTATTTTTTTCAAGATGATATGTTAAAAAAATAATATTTTGAATAAAATATTTTATAATACCGACACTTTTCTTGTACACATCCTACACTTTATAAGAAAAAAGAAACAAAAACCTGGAAATTTTAAGATTTTTATCTGGAAAACCTGGAAAAATCAGGGAAATTTGTAATCTGATTTGAGTGGCCACCCAGTGCAACCTCAAACGTATTTTTTGACCTTTGGATAGGTTATTTTTTATGAACCCTAGGTGTTTGATGTTCTACTTCAGATTAATATTTTTTGGGGTCCATGGAGATCAAGATTTACAAGGAAAGTAAAAGTTTATTGACATTAAGCAGAAAAATCCATACAAATTTAAAAGGAACACCATCTGGAGGGATTAAAAAGGAAAAGTCTTCGTAACTATCTTTCTCTGGGAATGACAACAATCTCCCCCTGCTGGAACAATTTTATTTTTTGATACAAATAACAATACATATAAAAATATTATTTCTTTCGATATAATTTCAAATTATACTTTTTTTTTCAAAGAAAATTAACTTCGTAAACGTTACAGCTTTAGTTAAGAAATCAGAAATGTTATCATTAGTATTGTTATAAACAGTTTTCAATGCATTATCTTCAAGACATTCTTACAACCAATTCCCTTTCCGAATCACTGGTTAAATAATAGGAGCCATCGAAAGTGCGTGGTTTTTTCATGATCTAACTGCTAGCAAAACTACGGCCCGAATGGCCAAGACCCTGAAAAGGGAAACCTAGTCGTCCTTAAGAATTTAAATGCTATATATCAGGGGTTTCCAACTTACACGAGGCCAGGAGCCGCACTTAAAAACACCAGTCAAAAGGCGGGCTGCAACTTTATCAAAATTTTATATAGGACTCTTTTATGTCTGAAGGAACATTAAATATTACTGATAAATAGAACATTATATATATAATATTAAATATATTTTTATCAAATTGTACAAAACAAAAGTATTGAAGCATAAAATAAAATAAGTAGATTTTTAAAATTATTTAATTGTATAATAAAAAATTCTGGCTACTATGACTTTAATGTGCACCTATGTATTAAACAATTAATGTGCAACAGATAGGTTGCACAACTGACACTCATTGGCGCCTGCAACAGGGACCGAGGAAGTGTACTTGCATCCGAATGGAAACTTAATAAAATAAGAATTATATTTTGCTTTTAAATATAAAGTTTTTTTAACATTAAAAAATAAAATAACAAGCATTACAAATAATATAATTACGTATCATTTTGAATCTTCTCTTAATCAGAAACTTAATGACAAGATTTTTTTTTCTTTTAAATTTATTTTTGTGATAAATTAAAAAAATTTTCGACTTATTAGGAATCATAGCAAAAAAAAAATTCTCGAGCATCTGAAATTATTTTTTTTTCTTTTGCGCTCAGGCCATATTCAATTCAAAGAATTCAAATAAAGCATGATATTCATTACCTCTCTTATGCGATTTAAAATTTACAAATGTAAATAATTTCGTCCAAAATGAATGGTTTCAGTAAGTTAAATCGGAGAATTACTTCGAGAAAATTTCTGATTATGTTCACAAAATACAAAAAAAAAAAAAAAAAAAAAAAAAANAAAAAAAAAAAAGAGCAACATACACGATTATTTTTGTATTTGAATAAATATTTTCTCAGATGCAAAACATAAGAAATAAAATTTTTTTGCACCATTGGTATGTTAAATTTCATTGAGGCGAAGAAATTAGGCTTTTTTTTAACGAAAGAAAAGTATTTTAAACGTATATAGAATTTTACCGAAATTAAGTTCGCGGGCCACAAAAAAAGGCTTCAGGGGCTGCCAGTTGGTAACCACTGCTATATACAAATATTGATAGATAGATGGATATATATTTGTGATGTGTGTGTGTGAACAATGAGCAAAAAAAAACGGACCACCCTGAATAACTTTTGATCTAATGATTAAATCTTCACGTTCTATGACTCAATCTTAAATGTTCGAAGGGGTGATAAGTCCAGACGATATTTCAAATTACGAAATAAGACACAAAACGTAATTTCTCTGAATAAACATACCTTTTTTCGGATTTCTGACAGCCCAATATATAGGGGGTAGCCGCAATCTGGGGAATATGGTTCCCATAGTATGGTTAGGAAAGTGATCCAAAGTTATGACCCCTTAATGTTAATTTTACTTTTTGCGTATTTCGCCATATCTTGAGAAATTTTAAGGTGAATTGAAAAAAATTTTGCACACAATTATAAAATTTGTATATCCGAAGATAATTCCATACAAAAAATAAATTTTAGTAAATATTTATTATTTTTTATTATTTAATGAAATAATAGCCGAAAAATTATTAATTGCAATTTTTGCATCATTTTAAAGAATGCAATTTTATATAGCAAAATATAAAATTTGAGCAAAATCGATCGAATAGTTTATGATAAATTGAATTTCAAAAACGTCAGACACTTAAAATTCGATTTCTCAGGAACTATTCAACCGATATGTCTCAAATCTTGTATTTTGCCTTGCGAAATTACATTTTTTAAAGTAATATAAAAAAAATTTATACCTTACAATTAAAAAACTTTGAGCATTATTAAAAAAGATAATAAATGTTTGCTAAAAGTTATTTTTTGCATGGAATTATCTTTGGATAAACGAATTTTATAATTTTATAAAAAATTTTCAATTCGCTTATAAAGTTCTCGAGATATAGAGAAATACGCAAAAAGTAGAATTAACACCAAGGGTCCAAACTTTGGAGCGTTCCCCTGACCAAACTAAATTTATTTAGAGAAAGCAGATTTTTGTGTCTAATTTATCGTCTGCACTAATTAATTAGTATATTTGAAATCATCCCCTTGAGCCATCAAGATTGAGTCCTAGAACGTGAAGATCCGATCATCAGATCAAAAGTTATTCAGATTGGTCCGTTTATTCATTATTTTTCTTTATTGCTCACTGTGCACACTGGGGTTACAAAGTAATATTTAAGCGAAGAAAAACAAAGACGCTTTTGAAATCTGACAAATCACTACTTAGGAAGGCGGAGCATCCGAGCATGTTTGATTGCCGGAAGACAATTATTAGCTACCCGTTCAAGTTTCAACAAACTGAGCGATGTTTGACAAGACAAGGTTTTACCCCGTCGTCCTCTCTGATGATTCGACCGATTTCTCCTTTGCTTGATTGTTAACTAGTTTTTATGTCTAGGCTTTTTTTTCTTCTTTTTTTTCCATTAAGCGCGAAAACAGTATGTGAAAAACCACATCGTATTATTTATTTTTAACTTATAGTTGTTTTAACTTCAGTTGTACTTTTAAACAGAGATTGAGCTAATTTGATGACTAAGTTCTGAAAATTGGCAATTTTGAGACATGAAAGTTTAATAAATGTTAATTTATTTGTATAAAAATTTAAAAAAAGAATAAGATTGTTTGTAAAGTATATTTAATACAAAATTTTTATGAAGTATAGCTTTAATGGAAATCGCTAGGTTTAATAAGAAGGTTTAACAAAATCCAAATTTAGTAACATAAAATTTAATTTGTGGTTATGGAAAAAATATCGATATCTTAAATTGATTTTAAGTTATGCTAAAATCTTATATTTCACTTAAAAATAACATTATAAGCTTATAAAACAATGTTAAATCACGTCGATTTATTGAAGCAATAAAATTCAATTGAGAAGTTGTTGTTTGTTTGTTTTTTTAGCATATTTAAATAATATAACTCCGCACTTTTATGAAGGATATAAATAAAACCTGGGAGGGGAAAACTTGGTTAGGTTATTTCAGAGTCAAAATAAAAACATTATTTTATTTAATTAGTTTTGGTCAATTAAATTCGGATCGAGTAAAATAATTGTTTTTAATTTTATTAATTTATTTTTAGCTACACAGATAGAAAAAAAAACAGTAAAAAAATTTTCTTCCAAACGGTGAAAATTTTTCTTCGGGCTTTATTTGTTAGGTGTTAATATATGCTATTACATTTGTTACTTATAAATTCCTCTCGCAACAATTAAATTTCAATCAAAACAGAATAAGAAGTTTAAAATATAAATTTGAATCTGGATTTGAGTTCATTTTTATTGCAAGATTCAATTCAAACCGTATCCAGTGAAAAGAAAATCAAAGATTTTCCAACTTTTATACATGGTTTCTAGCTTAATTATTTTGCTTAATTGTTGTTCAAGATATAGTGAAAATTTTGTGTATTAGAGGCTTCGATTAACAATCTTATTTTAGCTGATTTGTGGGACATGCGCACAAATAATACTTAGGATTAATGTTTTTCAGCAATCTGAATCTATGTTATTATTCAAAAACCTGATTCAACGTATTTTGACTTGTTTTCTCAATTAAATACAGATAAGCATTGATGTAATATAATTTTTGCTTGTGGACGAAAATTACTTTGTGAGTGTAAAATATATTTTTCGTGTATTTTAACGTGTTGTAATGAAGGGGAGATATATTTTCCTCGTGCCGTTGGTGGAATACCAACAATAAAGTCAAATGATTCTAAATTGTGACAGATATATTTATTACAAGAATGCTATTTTCAATTCGAGTGAAAATGTGACTTAATATTTTTTCATCTTGTTTCTATAACATTTTTGGAAGATTTAGATTTTACTGGTTTTGTTTGTGAGTGAGAAATTTTGAACTTTGTGAGTGAGAAGAGAAAAGTTCAAGTTGCTTTCTGAGCCGTTAGTATTTTTGCTTTACTGAAGTAAGAATTTCCTCTTAATTTTCAATTTTATTACTTGTTTGTTGTTTTCTAAATGAATTCTGATTATAAAATTTGAAACATAAATTTGCTTAATGTAACGAATTTTCTATTGAGAGATTAGAAATTATTGTAGTAAATGAGAATGTTTATAATTTTATAGATAATCTCATTTAGAATAGTAGTCTTAAATTCTCTATTTTATTGCATATTGTTTTCTGAATAAGACTTAAGATAAATATTGAATGTAATATTTGAAACGTATAAAATTGCTTTGAGTCACAAATTTTGAAATGGGAGATTAGAATTTATTATTACATAATTTATAATATTAATATTAGATTCCTTAAAAACTTTCTTATATCGAGAAAACGAGTACTTCATACGCGTGTATATAAAGTTGAAATCGGTATAAGTATACGAAATCGGTAAATGCAAATGTATATCAGTGACAATACGAAATTTAAAAATTTTTTATTTACCTTTAAGGAATTTTTGCTGGGCTCAGTATCTTAATCAAAATTATTTTAGCCTGTTGAATTAAGAAAGCAATTTGCTTTTTCGAAATAAATTGTTTGAAATAATATAATTTATTAAATTAGAAAGAGAAAATAAAAACACTCAAATTTTAAAACAAATAGCTAATTGTAGCTTTTAGGACTTAACGTTGCAAAAAATTCTTTAAATTTATATAAAAATAATGACTTTAAACCGAGTTTTTAAATTAAAGGAAGCAAAAAATAATCACATAGTAATTAAAAAAGCTTAGGGTTTGATTGTCAACTTTCAACAATTTAATTCTTAACTTTCTAAAGAAACTTCTATTTTTGTTTGAAAGATTAGCATCAAATCTATTGATCAGGGCCTGTTATAAGGCCTTGTATCAATTTTTAAGCATTTCTTTCAATGATTCTTTTTAACAAAAGCCAGATGCTATTATTTAATGTACTATTAGTATGTGTATATGATACCAGCATGAATAATGTATTCTTAGCATAGGCCATAGACGATACATGGTGATTTATTATTAAGATTATTATCCATGCTATTCATAAACCTTGCATTTTTTTGCAATATTTATAAAAATTGCTTTCTTCCACGCCATTGAAGTTAATATAAGAATCATATAAAAAATTTTGTTTATGGAAGTTTTTATTGCAGTAAGTTTTAGGAGGAAATTTGCAAATATAAGTTTCAACTTTGAGAACTCGTTTAAAGGTTGAAAAAGAGATTGACCTGCTGTATGCAGGTTCCCTTTCTGACCAAATCATTATTGACTTTAATGCCGCAGTGTAAAAAAAGGGATCCATTACAGAGTGACAATTGTTGTAATTTAAGATTTGACATTTTAATATTATTATAGAAGAATAGCAACATATGCAAATTTGCTAAGAAAGCATACTACATTGCGACGCAGTAATTTCCCCGTCGTAGGCTGTTCTTTCTGAAAAGAGATTTGAAAAACACCCTAGAAAGGCCATTAAGGTGATAGCAAGTATGTTGTAACAAGCGAATACAAATAGATAATGTTAAAAAAGTAATAAAAAAAATTTAAAAAATGAAATCCATTTACTACGTTGTCATTTCTTTTCTCTTTTTTTTAAAAACATTTTTTGAAGAACTATTTTGATTTCTAGAGAAGAATGCTTTTACCTAAAAAATTAGGAGCCACTGTACTTTATAAAAGGTAGATATGTTTAAGCAGCAAGTTTTTGTGAATAAAATAAAATAAAGTGTACTACTTTTTAACGTCATCTGCTACGTTTTAATAGTAAGTTGTGACGAAGGGAAATAGGGGGCATGATAGATATTTAGGCAAGGAAAGGCGCATTCAGGATTTCTAAAAATAGCTGAAGAACATCTCTATTCTTCGGAAGAAGATAAATTAGCCGGTGATCGCACACACATTGCTTTAAGAAAAGGTGGGTTAATTACTATTATAAGGGGGAAACCATGTTTATTTTTCGATTTCCCTTATTGGTACCAGAAAAAAAAATGTCCTATTTTCACTTTTTCCATTACTTGATCAGCAGAAAATTGTTTTTCCTTAAAAAAAAAATTTTGTAGCTATACAATTTTGGCGATAATTTTTTCCTCGCTATGAATATACAATATTTGATTCTTTAATATTGACATTTTAACGGTAACTAAGAGATTTGTCGTATAATATCAGACTTCTCATATTATGCCACACTCGTTAAATCGAGCTTTTATTGTATTATCAAATAAATATGCACGATAATATCGCGATCATTATTAATAACAATGCATACCGAATACGATAATACCTCGATCATAATTAAATTACTATGATTATCGAATGTGATAAATATCGCGATCGTTATCAATGAATAACATCAAAAAGAAAAATCACAAATTTAACGATAATTATTTAAATCGATATTATTGCTAGTGTTGATGATTTTTACGTGGATAACGAAATTAACCGAAAAATTTAATAGATAAAAGTACGTTAAAATTAAATTTATAAAATAATAAAAGCTAACACGTGAGCTTTTAAACAATATTTTTCTTTTCAAATTTATCATTCATATATAATTTGACATAAAAGTTTGTCCGCTCTTGACAAATTGATTTATCGACATTTTAGTCACGTAAAAACATATTTAAATATCGGAGTTATTGATAAATTAAAAGGATAGATAGATAAGCTAAAAGCTAAGGATAAATCTTATCTTTTAACAATGACGTGCTATTGTGAGCTTTAAAAAATAATATCTTTGTCTTTTGATCATTTTGGTAACGACGTCAAAATTACAAAGATTATTATTTTTTAGAGGAAGACTAATAATTTTTGTAATTTATTTTAATCGAAATATTTTTGCATCTAATTACTTTCCTTCATCTTATGTATTTAATTAAGAAGAATTTATAGTGGACTAATTTTGGAAAAATGATGTAAGTTTCATTTTGAGTTTTTTACAACTTTAAATTATTATTTGTATTAATGTTGGGATCCTTTCATTTTATTTTGAGATGATTGTTTTTTTTACACAATTTACTGACAGTAAGATTGTTTTTTTTTACACAGTTCACTTTCAGTAAGATTCCTTTTATTTTTCTTTCTGAACCTCCTTTAAATAAAATCTACAAATTTTGCAAGCTTCGTAGGAAGAGTTTTCTTTCAAGCACAATCATAACGTCTAACATTTGAAGTTTATTCGAAATATTTTTTTCTGTTGATGGAATTAAAACAGAAAACTTTAACCAAAAAGAATTTTTATTAGATCTTAAGCCCAAGTGTTAATTTGACCTTTTATATGTCTTTTAAAATTACTCATATGTTATGATGGACAATTTCTTTTAGAATATAGTTTATTAAAATACTACCTTTGCTATTGCTACGAAAACAATTTTCTGAAATATGGATATTCCATAGTTTTGAACAATATGCACAATAGTAAAATCTCTCCCCAAAACACTGTTTAAAATTTTTCGGATTTAATTTGTTGAAATTTTATTTAAGCAGTGCTAAAACTAGTAATAAACTATAATTTAAGATTAACGCGTTATTAATTACATATATTAGTAAACGTAGGAATTTTTATCTTAACATTGCTTAACAATTCAGAAAATGGCAAAAATAATAAGTAAAATTTTTTATGAAAATTAAACTAGTTTTAAATGAAAATATCGTTTTCAAAAAATATTTTGAAAAAAGATGTCATAAATTAATCGAAAATATTATGAACTTAAAGTACTAAGTTCTATCGATTTATTTGGGTTTATTAAATATCTCTATCTGCACATATACAGTACCGCTCAAAAGTATCAGTACACCTAGAAACTTATAAAAAAATGGCAAAATTCAAAGTGTCATAACTTCTTTAAAAATGATCAAAAATGCTTCTGCTTTAGCTCATTTTGAAGCTTAAAATCTCTACTTTTATGTAATTTTATTGTTTTTAATTAATATATTTTGCAACTATGTACAATTACACTCTAAACAATCATAGAAAATTGTATTAATTTTTTGTGAAGTTTGACGCGATGTACGGGCACAAAGGGGTTAGATATTGTTAATTTTTATTATACCATTGAAAAATTTGGACTTTTAGCTTTCATTTAAAAAAAAAATTCCAAAAAAACATGTTTTTTGACGAAGTTATTGTCAAATAAAAAAAAAGTTTTTTTTTCAGAATTTAATGATTTTTCAGCAATTATAATGAATTCCGCACAGGAACTATTTAGGTTCGTCCTCCTACCTTCGGTCTTCGATCCATTAACCAGCATAAATCATATGTGGAAAGTCCTTCAAGAGCAGTGGCGAAAAATAGACAAGATAACATTAAAAAAGCTGATTGATCGGATGCCTCGAGTGTGTGCTGCAGTTATAAAAGCGCGGGGAGGATATTTTGAAGAAAGCAAAATATGATGTAAAATATTTTTTCATTATTACATTTTTGTTTTCAAATTTTTTCTGAGAAAAATACGAAAAAATAAATTTCAAAATATTAAATTGTAAACGTTGATTCTTATTTCATTATTATATTTTCCAAAAAAAAAAGTTAAAATTGTTATAATAAATTATGAAATAATATTATCGAGAAATATTAAATTTTAATTTATTTTAATTAAAAAATTTTCATATCATATTATAATTACACTAAAATTCATTATAATTGCTGAAAAATCATTAAATTCTGAAAAAAAACCTTTTTTTTTATTTGACAATAACTTCGTCAAAAAACATGTTTTTTTGGAATTTTTTTTTTAAATGAAAGCTAAAAGTCCAAATTTTTCAATGGTATAATAAAAATTAACAATATTTAACCCCTTTGTGCCCGTACATCACGTCAAACTTCACAAAAAATTTATACTATTTTCTATGATTGTTTAGAGTGTAATTGTACATAGTTGCAAAATATATTTATTAAAAACAATTAGAGTACATAAAAGTAGAGATTTTAAGCTTCAAAAAGTTCTAAAGCAGAAGCATTTTTGATCATTTTTAAAGAAGTTATGACACTTTGAATTTTGCCATTTTTTTATAAGTTTCTAGGTGTACTGATACTTTTGAGCGGTACTGTATTTATAATTTATTAATATGATCTTAAAACATTTCAGTTGACACTGAATAAAATATGAGTTAATATCTAGCTAGAAATTTATTTTTTTAGAATAAAATATTTTGATCAACATTTTATAACACTTTTGAACTGTTTAAAATAGTTAAAACTCTTTGAAAGCCATCTAATGTTATCTAAGTAAAGCAGTTACTTCAAAAATTTTCATATTGATTTTTTAATTCTGTTGACTTCATGTTGAATTATATAAAAAAAATATCGCTCCCAAGGGCCCCTCTTATTGTCCGGGCCCCTTTCTAAATATTTTAAAATTAACCTATCCAGGAGCACAATCTAAACATGAAAACGCTTACGTGCATACTTTTTTCTAACGTTTTTTTACGTCTATTGGTTTTAACAAAATATTTTATTTAGAAGAATATTTCAAATATAAGAACTTTTAGAAAAACATTTCGAATGTATCAGGCACGCCGTATTCACCGACTTCATATCTTTTGATTCCATTTTGGGGGTCCGAAATGAATATGTGAGTGAGCGTTATCAAAACCTAACGAATCATTGAAGAGGAAAGTAAAATTAAAGCCTAGTTGATAGTCACGCTGAGAAAAAGTTATTAAGTACTAGGAAGTGATTAAGGACTATTAGAAGGACTTTCAAGTTTCAATCAGCAATCAAATTGATTTTAATATTTTTAATCCTGTCTTCCTCAACCCTAAATGTCATTGATTGTTTTACTTCATTTTTAACAAGCATTTTAAATATCTTCTCCTAAAACTCAAACTTTAAATAGTGGGAGAAAACGCCATTTTACTTAGAAATATGCAGCTTCGAAAAAAGTAAACGCATAAATGCAAAAAAAATTTCCTAAAAAACTTTTTTTAGTTATTACATCAAAAGAGATAAAATTTAATTTTTAGCAACTTTTTATATTATTGTATGATATTTTTTAGTGTATTTCTTCTCATTTTGGTCAAATAATAAAATCCTGTAGACTGAAATAATTCGATATTTATTTGCAATAATACTGTCCAAAAGGTCACTGAAATTAATTTTCGTACATTTTAATTAAAAACTCCAACCACTAAGAGTAAACCCAATTATATTTTTACATAGACATTGTTTTGTAACAGACAGAAAAAAAAAATTTTATGTGATAAAATTACACAAACAATATGTTGGAAGCTGCGTCTCAGGAGTTAATGCAGTGTGCCTCACTTAAATAAAGACAAATTGATTATATGATATAACTGTTCACAATGACAACAAATGAGAACCAACCATATAAAGAGTCTATATTTAAACTCGTATTTAGAAGGAGTAACATTTTTTCTGCCATCTACCCGGACAGGAAAGAAAAAAAAACATCGAATAAGAAAAAAAGTGTTGCGTCGAAGTAAAATCACTTCTGATTATAGCTAATATATCCACCATGTTTATATACACTGGTGAAAACAATTGAAGAAACGAATCGATATTTGACAATAAAAGAACTAATAAAGCGAATAAAACCTATCCTGACTAAAGTATCATCTGATATAGCGATAAACAAAAATGGGCGCATCGACGTTTAACACTTTTTACCAGAGTCCTTATCACTATCTGTGGCAATCGCACACTCTTGCACCAAGGCCCCCTTAAGCTCATCGATGGTTGTTGGAACTAATCTTAGAGCTGTGATGGAGCGTCCAAGGAAGCCCCATGTGTGTCCGATGGGATTAAGGTCAATGGGGATAGCAAGCCACTCCAAACGTAGAATATCCTTCGATTATAGGTATTCGTCCATCAACTGAGTCCGATGTGAACGGCGTTATCGTCCACAAAGATGAAATTTTCATATGTTAAACGAAAAAATCTCATATAGGGTGCAAAGATATTGTCCTTGTACAGCTGACTTGTCAGAGTACCTCTATCGATTACATGAACGTCGGTATGCCTGTCTGCCATGATCATGTCTTTCCAGACCATCAGACAACCTCAACTCTGATGGTCCTTTTCGATAGTGCTATATGGCTTATATCAACTCAAGGGTTCTCTCCAGATGAGAACACATCTCGAGTCGCTGTCTGTACTGATTCGAAACTAAACACTGAAGAGAACTCTCCCCCAATCATCCTCTGTCCAAGACAATTTTACTCGGCACCATCCTTGTCCAAGACAATTGTTCTCGGCACCATCCTAGATGGTACTTTTTGTGGTTCGCAGTCAAGGGGATGCAAACTAAAGGGTGCTTGACATACAGGCCAGTTGCAGTAGGTCTCTGTTCGACTGTTAACCGTGAAATGGGTTGTGCTGTTTGTTCCTGTTGGATGATACAGGTTAAGAGACAGGTATGTCGCAGTCACGAACCCATGCCTTTGGGCTAGAAGTTTCAAATAACAATCTTTAGCCTGTGTTGCTGCCCTTTTGCGGCCTTGACCATGTTGGCGGATCAATGTCTCTGTGAACTGTTTCCACAAAGTGGACACCACATTTCTCTAAACCCTGGGGTCCCAACAAACAAAACGAATTAGTAAAGGAGAAAGAAGATATCTTTTCCACAATTGGACAGCAATGTGGAGGCTACGGCTATGGTAGTCAACTTAACGCGGCCTTTTCCCCCAGGCCAAATGAAGACTACCAATTACCAATAAATGGTAGAAGCTCATGTACTGGCATTTTAAAAGCGAATTGTTAGCCCAAGACAGATTTCCCAACAAGAGAAGTCCTTCATTTACATTGCGAAATCTGCACAATGTTGTTTTTTGGATAATAGTGTGCATGTCATGAATGGCCTTCTCTTTCTCATGACCTCAATTGCCAAAAAATTGTAAAAGGCTATTCTTAGTAAAACTGTATATACACTATAAAAATTTTCTTGTATCTGAACACCAAAAATTGTGGTAACTACTTCACACTAAAGTGGCGCAAGTAGTGTTCTACCATACCAAAAACCAAAGATAGTTCCTGGTGCAGTGAAAAACTTGGGTCTTTTATACTACTTGGTGTAAAGTAGACATCACCATGTTTGTTATTCACTAACACTGAATTTTATAATTACAGTAAGATGTGATACACATATGAATCAGTAAAGATATTTTTATAAAACGGTAAAAAAAAATAAGAATTAGTGATTTAGTTTGCATACGTTCGCTAATTCTTGAAATAAAAATAGTTTGTAAATCAAACATACACTTAGCACAGAAAGATTTAAGAAAAATTGGAACTAGGGGCTTAATAGAACCAGAGAGGATGAAAATTAGACATTATATAAAAATATTTCATACAATTCACTGATACTTAAAAATAAAAATCTAAATATCCTTACTGCACAACTAAAAACCCATATATTTTAATGGCGAACTTTAGTTTCTGTGGATGAAAAGCAACAATGAAGACAACCACAAACACTCACCTACGCGTTATCGATTGCAAACAATTATAGACGATAACCAAAACACGCCAACATTGGAGTTTTCGGAAGCGAAAATATTTAAAAAATGGGTGTAAGGGCACGTAATATTAGAGTAAACATTATAAATTTTAGGTATTTAGAGCTATTAAATTGACCTTGAAAGCTTGATTTTGGGTGAACTTGGAAAAAAAAGTGCCCTCCAGCAATTTTTGGGGTTGTTGTACATAAAATTCGGAGAGATGTGACACTACAGATTTTACAGCGCAACATAAAAGTTTCGCCTGTGGCGGAATTAAAGACTGCCATCATTAAAACTGGACATAATTTTGTACTTTTATCCTCCCGGTATTGGTAAATGGTAAGCAACGTAACATATTTCAAGTCATATATAAATATGACAGATATTTTGACAATTTTCCCTTCCTTTTCTACTTATTTAATGGTTTTCCTTGTACAGGAAATGAATTACTCTTTGTAAATACGTGTTTAGATACAGCAAACTTTCTTAACACTAGAAAGATTGAAACTTAGTATATACTATATTGCCCAAAAGTAGTCAAAATGACTGGATTGTAAAAGAATAATTAATGTGTAAAGAAATTTGCTTAACTTTGAATATTTTATATATTATTTACAGTTATCTAACAAGTTATTAGTAAATATTAACAATTAAAAAAAATATATGCTGTACAAAAAGTCACAAAATTCTAAGATTGTGTCATTATATACATCATTGTTTTTCTAATTAAAATTAAAAAGCAGTTAAAATGACTTCCTTGGTCAATCTAATGTTAATACATATGTTTAGTTTTCATAGGCTTAATCTAGTTATGGCACAAAATAAATTATAAATTTAGGTGGGACACATTGTATATTAAAGGGATATTTTTTTTTAAGTTGGTCTCACACAGGGCCATAAATCCCAACATAACCTTCACATAGAATATATACAGAAGCTTTATATAGAGAAGAATATATGGGTCATTCTTTGGAAGCATGACAATTCGGAAAAAAAAATTTCTACAAATTTAAAGTCTTCAAAATAATCTAAATTTTCTTTTGTATATTTATTTAGTTACATTTGTTAAAATCTTACAGACAGCCGTGTAGTTTATTGACATTTGCTCAAGAAAAGAAAAAATAGAAATTCACTAAATTTTGAATGACAGGAAAATGACATATTAGCTTAGAAGTTAAGAAAACAGTAATTTTAAGCTAATAGTAAGTAACTCAATTTAAGAAACTCAAAAAAACAAAGTTGAAAAGTTAATTTTAACTTTTTATGACAATAAGTTCCAAAAATAATTATTGTGAACAGTTTGAACAAACCGTTTCTTCTCGGCTTCTTTTTTTTTCTCAGTTTATTTTTCCTTGATTGTTTTTAGGCCCCATGTTTTAAAATAACATAGAAAAATTAATTTTATAATAATTTACATTGGAAATTTTTTTATTATATTATTTAAATTTAAAATATTTCAAATCATTTTATTTTGCAACTTTATTACATTCTTTAATGTATACACCCATGTAGAATTTAAAAACAATGACAAAATTAAATTGTACAGTGATGTTCTTAGCTTATCCTTTATATTTTAACTATCTGTGTTTAGAAAAAAAAATAACCTAAAGCCTTTGCATTAGATGTACCATGAATTGTTTAAATTAATTCTTTTATCCACTGTATAAAGAATCAAAAATGTTTTTGCTGTACATATGTACGAAATAAAATTGTGTATAATAATCAATCATTAAATAAATAAATTACATACAAACATATTACAATCTTACATAAACTGGGTATTAGGTTAATATTTGCTTTCCCTCTTAACATTATAATGTTTAAAAAAAATTCTGGTTACTGGCATTCATAAGCCAGGAAAATGACAGCCAGGATAATGACAATTTGCCATTTTACAGCATTTAACTTTAACATTTCGGCCTAAGACGTTTACTTTCCGCCGAAAACAACAGGATTTCTTGAAATAACTCAGGCAAATCTATGTAGCTTATGCTATTAAGGATTTCAAGAAGACTGGAAAATGACAACATAAAAACCTTCTCACCTTGTAAAATTTTTTGAAATAGATTTTGAACCAGAAAGTTGGTTCTTTATTCCTGAAATAATACATGTTCTGATGGGATGGTATTCTAATCAATCTTTCAACATAAGATATTGATTGCTGGCCTTATCTATTTTGGTTATAAATGACTAAAAAAAAGTGGCCAGGAAAATGACTGATTTTCATGTGACAAACAAATTATTAACAGAAAAAAAAATTTCAACAAAGTTTTTGGAAATAATACCCTCTGCATGTATTCGAGAAATGCTTAGAATTGTTGAGATAAAGAAAAATTAGATATTGAAAAATTTATGAAAAGTTTTGAAGCTAGTTATTATTGGAAATATTGTTTGCGACATGCCAGGAAAATGACATTATGAAATTCAATTAAATTTTTTAAGTATACAAAACAG
Organism: Parasteatoda tepidariorum; assembly: GCF_043381705.1. Taxonomy (NCBI): domain Eukaryota; kingdom Metazoa; phylum Arthropoda; class Arachnida; order Araneae; family Theridiidae; genus Parasteatoda; species Parasteatoda tepidariorum. Next base: position 42,527,089 of record NC_092215.1, read on the forward strand.
TCAATGTTAATGCAAAGTCATTTTAAAATGCTAATAAAAATGCTATATATTAATTTTTTTTAAAAGTTCTTTTAGTAGTATAGTATTAGATCTTGGAGCAAAAGACTGTCAATTGTTGAATTTCGTGAGAATCACCCATATATAGAATAGGGGATTTAAAATTTAAAACTTTCAAATGTTTGGGAGAGCTAGAATAAATTACGAACGGAAACAATTATTTTTGAACGCCCTATGTCAGAAAATCGAGCAAAAAACGTGTAACTTGTATCGATTACCTTAGTTGTTATTTTTAATGACTGCATAAAGGCTTCGTAAACCTATAGTAAATATTTATAGAAATATGGAATATTATAGAATATTATATGGAATCATGGAATATTATAGAATATTATGGAAATATATTTTATAAAGTAATATTTTCGCCTTACGTTTTCTTTTTTTTTTTTTTTTTNGTTTTTTTTTTTTTTTTTTTTTTGATATAATTTTATTAATATTCAGAGGAATTAAAAGCAATTTCTGGAAAAATTTAAGAATAATTACAAAATTGATAATTTAAAATTTCAAAAAAAATTGTCAAAACTGCGCAAGATGTGAGTATTTAAGCTAATTCCTTTATACTGCGCATGCGCAGAAATTTTTTTTAAAAAGTTCTTAATTTTGTAGGGAATTGTATTTAGTAACTAATGATAAAAGCTTTATTTGAATATCTTAAAAATTTTAAAAAATTTAAAGCAATGTTCTAAGTAGTTTTTGTAATCGTTAAAAGAAAGCTCAAAATGGTAAGGGGTTATCCACAAATTTCATCTTGCACTATTAAACAAGATTTATTAAAAATGAGACCGGCATTGTAGAGTATCCCCCCCCCCCTCTCATAAAAGTACGTTTTTTTTTCTTTCTCTACACCATCAAAGTTTAGTTTCCTGACGATTATTGTAAGGTATTAATATTTGTTATTAAATTTTGTCTTATGATATAAAATAAAATTTGTAAAAAATCCTTGATCGTTTTGAGCTTTCTTTTGAAAAGTACAAAAACTACTTGGAAAATTGCTTGAAACTTCTTATATTTTTAAGATATATACAAATCAATTTTTTTTATTAGTTGCCAAGTACGATACACTACAAAATTATGAAAAAAACTTTAAAATTTTTTTCAGTCAATGCACCGTATAACAGAACTGGCTTAAATACTCTTGCGCAGTTTTTAACGAATTTTTGTGTAATTTTAAATCGACAATTTTGTTTTTAATCTTAAATTGCAGAAAAATTGTGTTTAATCCCATTGATTATCTCTAAAGTAATGACGAAAAATAACCACTAAAGTAATCGATACATGTTGCAAGTTTATTGCTTGATTTTTCTGGCATAGGGTGTTCAAAAATACTTGTTTTCTTTCCAAATTTATTGTAGGTCTCTCAAATCTCCGAAAGCTTTAAATTCTATTGCTAAGCATGAAAAATTGCATGAACTAAACATCTTAAAAGCTACAAAATAATCCTTTAAGTATTTCTTGAAAAATTAAATATATATATANATGAATATATAATATTGGAATTTCCTTAATAGTTTAAGAGATTAAGCTTAAATATGGTAATGATTTTATGCAGCCAATTTTTTGAGTTTAGAGTCATTTACAAAATAGTACTTTTTCTGAATCAATATACATACCATTTTTTGAAGAATTTGGATTTGTGATTCTTAAGCTATTTGGGGTACCTTCAATTTCGAAAATATGTAATTTTTTTGGGAAATTCGAGTTTTTATCAGATAACTTAAAATATCGGTAGCTCTAATTAATCAGCAAATTTTACTCAAATTTTACTTCATTACAACAAAATTTTCCTGTTTAAAATTAAATGTTTTTATTCAACGCAACATCCATTAAATAAACTAATTTTTAAGAAAAAAATGATAGTGACAATAATGCAATAAATTAAAACTTATGGTGTGCTCAATAAGTTATTCGACAGGTTATTCTTAAAAAAGGTTTTATTCCATAATTTTGTGAGTTTTCAATTACTTATTAAATTCGTCTTTAAAATAACTGCAAAGCCAAAAAATAATTAAAACTGCGTAAAATATGAACAATTTGCCTTCAATCTAAGCATTTTGAAAAAAGACCGTCAAGTCCAAACTTTAAAGACTCAATATCTTATGAAATTACATCATTACTGTAATTTTTTTAAGGGTGTTACTGGGAGTGACTTTATTTATCCGTATAGAAATGAACCCTAAAAGTTTATTCGATATTCTGCAAATATATCGAAAAATAGCTTTTAAAAGTCGTTTAAGACTTTTTTTTCGAAATAACAAATTTTGACTTAAAAAATAATGTTCACAAACTTTCTGTACGCAGTGTAAATGCCTGTCCGGTTAATTTACAAACGTCACGAAAATCAAAATGCAAATAATATCCTTTAAAAATATCTAATGTTTTGATTAAATTTAAAATTAAAATTGGAAAAAGAAACTAGTTTTTTGTAAAACTGGCCTATCTTCTTTATTACTAAAGTTAATGTTTTAAAATCATTGATTCAGAATTTTTGTTATATAAACTTTATTAAAGAATAGCTTTAGTATACATTGGAACAATTACTTATTTTCTTGAATAGAAATTAAATTCTATTATTTATATAGCCGATAATATAATTATTTCACTCTCAAGATATTAAGTTATTAATTATTCCAATCTCAAATTCCAATTTCTTTATTACGATTTAATGCGTTTTAACTAAGTCTGGTATTTAGTATCATTTTTTAAGTTCTCAGTGGTTCTAGAATAACGAAAATAAAAATAAAACCTTTTTATTCTGCCGTTGTGAACGTGATTAAGATCATCTTCTTAATTATCTACCGATATTATAATGATAGTAAATTATAATGAGCTTCTAAAACCCCAAAAATTGAGATCATTATTCATTTGGAATTGCTATTGGCCCCATATAACAAATTTAAAACGTAATACGTGATAAAATGAAATTCCAAATGTGATTGTTGAAATAGTGAATCTCTTAGATTCAATTTAATTAAGCTAGGAATATAGTATAGTGCTAGGAATAAGTTTTTAGATCTGTAAAATGTTATTTTTTATAGTTTATATTCTGCAATTCGAGATCAATAAAAATTCTATTGTGCTTTGAAAAACGCAATTATTGAGGTTTTTTTCCCCCCTGCAAATTAAAAAAGAAAAGACGAAAGGAATATATACATGTATGTCTGTATATGTCACGGCGAAAGACCGAAATCGGTGGTTGTTGACTTTCACCGTTGAATGTCGACAATTACAGATATGATTTGGTGAATGTCCGAAATATTTATTACATTCGATTTGATATGAATTTATTCGTGGATTTAATTACATTTATTCGATATTTTAACCCTACACTGATGTTTTTTTAAGGTTAAGTGTCACTGCCCGGTATACATTTGCGTGGTATACCCTACACTGATATTTTTTTAAGGTCAAGTGCCATTGCCCGGTATATATTTGCCCGATACTCCAAACACTGATGTTTCTTCCAATCTATCGTCAGTAAGTATT
>NC_092215.1:42530738-42650487 GCF_043381705.1 Parasteatoda tepidariorum
TATATATATATATTAAATGATAAGCAAAAATGGTTTTTGAAGGAATGGTTTATCAGTAGAAAAAATGTTTTGGTGGTGGAAGAAAAAAATTTAAAATATATATATATACATATTTTCCTTTTACTTATGCAATTAATATAGAGTAAATATGAAATTTATGGCTATCTCATGATTCTCAGAAAATTTTCTCAGAGGTGGTTACGGAGAATTAATTGGATAGACCAAATACCTGTGACTTGAGTAAATAGCAATAGGTAAAATTGAAAGTTGGGAGAAGACAGCAGTTAAATTTTTTCCAACAGTGTCATAGTTTTCCGAATAAATCAGAACAGTACTTTTTTTTTTTAATTAAAAGTGGTGGCAAAGTTCTTACTGATTTGTTAGCTGCAAATACTATCGCAACACATAAAACTTAAGATATAAATGAAAGAAGAAAAAAACTGTCGTTTATATTTACTTAAACGTGTTTTTAAAAAGGCTTTATTCAAAAACAAAGATATCCTAAATGTATATCTTAAATAATATTTACTCTAAAGGAACCAGATAATTCTATAATAATATATAACTAGATCTGATATCAAGGCACAGCTGCTGTTCAAAGCTAAAGTAGTAGGTAGCAGAAATAAATTGCTGTAAACAAAAACACCGCTGTTTTTAGGTGAAGTGTTTTTCATATAGTCCAATTGCTGTATATAAATGGGTTAAAGGAAATTTAGCAACTAATAAACGAAAATCAAGCTAATAACTATTTACCACTTTAATAAAAAAAATGAAAACGCTGCTGTATCAGAACAGGACAAAGATCTCTGCTTTGTTTGAGAGATTTTGCGTTTACCAGTCTTTGGTTTTAAGAAAATAGTAATATGACTTAATTTTTTTTTATTTTTTGTGATCTAATTATTTTTAACCATTCCTAAAAATTTTGTAAAACATTATGCATTAGAAATTTTAAATATTTTTTTTTAATTAGAAAAATCAGTTTAAACTCCCTCTATCTAACCCCTGGCAAGACTATACAAAATTTGGAAACATGGAGCTGAAGCTTTCCTCCTTAATTGGACTTCGTTCCTAACTAATGGAATTATATAGAGCGAATTACATCAAAATTTTGGCTTATACAGAATTTCATTATTTACCAACTATAGTTTTATCGCCAAGATTCTATCTATCCGACTAATTTTCAGTAGATGTTGTTGAGAAATGTAGATGTAAATTTAATTAATTCGAAATCTCCCCACCAGAGGGCTGATAATCAGTCTATATTGAACCACCAAGCAGTAAGCATTGGCTTGTAATAATTGTCTTCTAACGTATAACTTTATAATCTGAAGGGTTCCACCCTAATAATATGGAACTCGTTGTTTTGTTTAAATAAATATTTGTTTTCTTGTTTTCGATATTGATTGCCCTCCCCTTCTTGTATAGATGTAATTCAACGTGATATTACTGCTGAATTTCAAAACAAAAGCAATTTCGATGTGAACTTTTGAAACAATGCTTTTTAATCAATGACTGGTAAAAAGATAATAATTTAATCTTTACAAAAATATCTTGTTAGTTTCAGTTGCTAAAATTACCGCATTAACCCCGCCTGAACTGAAACATTCCATATTTTACCATAAAGGGAAATCAAAGCGATAAAATTTTCAAAAATGGAATACATATATATTTTGTTTTTGAGAATATTCGAAAACTTCTTTGTCCAATAACAAAGGTTTCACGTTTTTTTTTTTTTTTTTTTTTTTTTNTTTTTTTTTTTTTTTTTTTTTTTTTTTTTTTTTTTTTAAATTCACGCTCGGGTAGATCAAATATTTGTTAGAAAAATTTCAGAAGTGGTTAACAAACATATATATTATGCATTTTTATTATATTTTACTTTATCATTGAAAAGAAATATCTGCAAAAAATGTTGTCTAAAAAAATGGAAATTAGAAATGCTACTTTGAAGTCTCTTATAAATTATGTAAATATTCTTAAAACATTTTTTAAGCCCATTTTTTAAAGAATTTTTTCAAATTTTAATTTTTTTTTGTTATGCTTATCAAACTACGTGGAAGTTTTGAAACGTTGAATTATTTAAATTTTTTTTCTAATTATTTTATTTTTTTATTCTCTTTTTTTTTAAATTAATTTACGCGCATTTTAAAATTTAATATCTCCTCGACTATTTCGAAATTTTAAGAGAAATGACAGTTTTTTCCCCTAAATTCAGTCTGAAGATTACGTGGCTGCAAAATATTATAGTTTTACTGCTATTAGTTTTTCTTTTGTATCGAAAACCGAAAAACGATCAATATAAACGTTTTAATAGCACCAAAATTAATTCCAAATTAAAAGAAAGTGAGGCTGTTTAACATTTGAGTATGTGGCTATAAAAGAATAATTATTACCTTGACATTAGTTTTCGTTAAACTGAATTACGCTAAACTGAATAAAAATTTCTCATTGACAAAATAACTCAATAAATAACAGCATTTTGATATACGAATGGTTTTTACACCTATCTCTAGAAATGTGCAAAATTTCATACTATTCAATGAGAAGAACGCTCAACGAAAGTTTCCTGAGTATCAATAACTTATTTTTAATATCGAGAAATTAGTTATAATTAAAACTGGTAAGCATTTTTTCCCCCGACATATTCTCATGTTTATAGATTCCTCTCGCTTAAACACGTGATAACACTTCGTTTTCATCTAAAGCGTTGAACAATAGTCACAAGGAAGTGTGTTCACAATAGATTATGTTTACAGAGGAATGTTAACATGGCTGAAAAAGAGACTAATTTTTACTCGAGAAATTGAAAATGTAATTGTTTTTACATAGCAATTACATGTATTTCTTTCCTAGTAACTTTTATTTTAAGAATATATTCAGTTTTTAACCATTTTATCCGCACAAACGATAGACGGCAAGTTTGATTAAATTCGTAAAATCTTTGTCAAAAACCAAGGCAAAAAAAGCATGCATTTTAGTGAACGAATTAAAATTTAACCCCTTAACAGTGACATATATATCAAAAAAATTGACCAAATATTAATAAATTTTTTGACTGTTTAATTTTGTTCTTTATATTATTATAAAAGTTACAAAATGGTTTCTTATTACAAAAATAAAATTTTAAATGCAATAACTACTGCATTTATAATTTTTACGTACACATAAAAAAGTAATGGATTGCACACACATCTTATTCGATTAGAGCAAATTAAACAAAATTTTGAAGCTAAATATAATATAACTAGTATAATATAAACACTACAATATGATTCTCAATACGTAAATTTTACAAATATTTTACATTATGGTATATCCCAAAGCACAGTATTGCACACAAGCCCATATCGCACTCTTTGCAATAAACTCGTGGGAAAATCAGTGAAAAACTAGGATCACTAATGCCATCTATTAGGAAAATAGTCAATTAAGTATCCTAAAGTAGAAACGAACTTAGCTCGAGCTTCACGAAATAGAAACGTTGATTTTTCTCCTGCCCGAACTGACTTCGGGCAGGAGTTATTTAATTCGGCCGACACTGGCAAAGGGTTAAGCGAGGACAAAACAAAAATGCAATCAAAATGTAACGAACCAATGCTGTGAAAGGCGGTACTATAATCATCAAAATCTGTTTGATATTTAACCTTTTAAGCTTCATTGGTTGAAAATGAAAACTATACGCTTCAAGGTAGTAATTAAGTATTTGAAAGCGGAAGAAACCGAACGCTATTAAAATCTAACAAATAACTAGTGAGGAAGAAGGGCATCAAAACATTAGCTAATAGAGGGTTAAGAGACGTTAATTTGATACCCCTCTAACCTTCATCAGGCAATCAAACTAGCTTTGATATTTTTCTCCCGCTTTCCTCACTAGTGATTCGGCAAATTCCGATCCCATTTCTGTCCCTGAATTTGTGATCCCTAATTAATATTCAATCCCTCTCCAACAGCTACGGAATTCTCGTAGTTTCAGGAAAAATATTTCCAAGTGTTTGTAAAAGTAGCGTAGTAATATTTTAAGAAACAGCAATTTAAAAAAATTGTCCTCCACTTCGTAGAAAAGATTTAAACAGATATATAAGAGGTCGGATATACAAATGGTTCTGCTCTTAAGTTCTGATAAAAAAAATCATTAAATTTTTATTATTATTTTTTTATTTTAAGAAATGTTACTCTAGTTCGCTACCACTGGAAAGAGTAATTCTCGAAATTTCAGATGGAGAGTATGCTAATGAGTTTACTTTTTTTATTATTCTAAAAATATATATTAAAGGCAGTTTTAGGAACTCTCTGCACTTCCCGTTATATAAATTTAAGAATGTACTAAAATGTATTCAAATAATGAACAACAGGGAAAAAAATGGTGAAGAGCATTGGATGACCCCCATCTTTAATAGGAAAATCAGTTGGCACTTACTAAATAAAAGAAAGTTTCAAAATTATAATTTGGGGCTGATAGTCAATAATTGAAATATTTATAAGCGCACACACCAATACAAATACTTTTGGGTGACTCTTATAGACGTGATATAAAAAAATTACGGAAAAACAAGCTCATGTTTAACTATAATGTTTCATTAAACAAGAACCATGGATCAACTTTTATAAATTTTTCGATTGACCTAGAATGTAATCCATTTTTTTTCTCCCTTTATCAAAACTAGATATTCAGGGAATTCGAAATTGAAAATCTATTTGTAAACCAAGTTATTTGAACTATTTAATTCAGTATGTGAGCATTATTAGAAAAACATTTTTTATTACTTCACTTGTTCATAATCGTCATGATTTATAAAAATTCCTTGAAAAAGGGGAGCAGTCTATTTTTTTCGGCATAAAGATAACTGCGTATAAAAATTTGCTTTAAAATAGTTAATAGAAGTTGACACGATATCTTTTATACTTTCCTTAATACAATCCTCTCTTTTTTTTGTTTGACAAGAAATGTAAAAAGCTCCCTTTAATTCGTTTTTTTTTTCCTTCCTTTTTTTCCCCAGTGTAAAGGGTTCTTAAAAATTATTCAATTTCTCAAATTTATTGATACCAAATTAAACTTTTGTTTTTCTTAATCTGAAAGTAAATGAATTAACAGTCTCAAATAAATAAATAAATAAAAGCATCTTACTTGCTTTTGATATAGTGATCCATAACAAAATAGATGTATCTATCTTTAAAAAAGTTTTTAAAAAATACTTTAACTCTTTTTTAATGAAGCTCCTAATTTATTAAAAACATTTACATAAAGTTTCACTTTTTGTTTTCTCTTCTTTCAACGCTAAAAAATATTAATACCTTCAAAGACAAATTGAAAACATTACAAATAGAAAACATGATGTTAACATCTATTATTTTTGCTGTTGTAATTAATGCAGGAATTTATGTGACCTAAATGATTGTTCCAAATCTCACGATTCAACATTAACTGTTGTACTTAAGGAGAGTTTATAATTTCTAATAAATAGCAATTCTTTCTTACCGTATATCTACACAAAAAATGAACTAACTACGTACTGCTTCCTCAAGGTCAAGTTATCTGGAATGTCAGTTTATCCGAGGGAACTGCGTTTTTTAAATGAATCAATTATGACGTTTGCCAGTTCCACAATCAAGCCAATGATTTACAGAGGTTTCTGCACAGAAATCTGAAAGGGATTTAGGTAGATATTCATAATTGCGTTTAACGCTTCTTGTTTAAGACCAGTACGTAGTCTGTTTTTTTGTAAGTTCATTGCTGAAAAGTCACTTTCAACCGCTGCAGTACTCCCAGACAGAGAAAACATCAATTCCAACATGCGCAGTATGTTGCTGTATTCTGGGTCATTTTGCTGCCTTGTAACTTGTAAGATAAAAAAAATTGAAAATGTATCGCGAATATTAACGGGAAAATGGTCGTCCGCGCGGACGTCGAATTTGAGAAATTTATTGTCCGCGGGGAATTTTTGACTGCCGAGGACGGGCTGTTTTTCGAGCCCTGGTCTGAAATTATAGAACAATTTTTCAATTTGTTGGATTAGTTAATGCTCTTGACAAACTTATAGCTTATATCTTATCATTTGACATTTTACAATGTTTGAATCACTTTCGAAACTTAGTTCCAAAAAGTTCCACGAAGTAATTAGCTAAACTTTTTTTGTTGTCTTCTTTGATGTTTCTTCTTTCGAAAAAACCTGCCCCATTTTGCCCATATTCAAAGGTGGACTAGATGTACCGAAAAACAAAAATTATGTTTTTTTTCTTTATGTTTTCGCGTTATTTTGTAATTAATTTGTGTTATTTTGTAATATTACTTCGGAAATATAATTTGTTTTTCATTTTTAATATAAAATTACGAAAATTATTATATTTTCAGTGCTATATTTAATTATTTAAACGTATTATAATATTTATTTTTGCTCACCATATTTCAGCCGCCATTTTGTTTTTGGGGTATTTTTAGTGTATTTCAAATTTCGACTATGAATTCAATTTACCTGCACATAAAAGCACCTAAATAAAAAAGAAAACAAATTTTGAAACAAATTTCATCGAAATACTAATTTTGGCCACGAAACCTTGGATGCTGGCCCACTGTACAGTGGATGAAAAATACGAATACAAATAAAAGTAACTCTTATTTATATTATATATAGTTATTATAGTAATCTTTTTTATTAATTATTCACCAATCTCATTTATAACTCATAATTTTTTTTAAAGAAAAAATTTCAAAATTTTACCAAAAAACAGGTTTTTTTCTCTTTTTTTTTAAACTATGAAGCATTTGTTCACTAAATATTTTGAAAATATTACAAGGTAGGTAAAACAAAATTTAATAAAAATAAGACGATAATTTTACTAAACATATATGACCAAGAATACGTAAAAATTTTTGGAATTCCGAGCTAATTGTAGTCGAACTTTAGCGTTAGTTTTAGTAGATTTGAAATCGACTGGTTATAGCTGTAGAGTTATAGGTTGTGCCTGGGATATTTTTTTCATGTTCTAGCTCTCGTTCTCTCTATGGGGTAAACATTACTAATGACGACAAAATTGATTGCGATAAATAAGTATTGTGGTATTACTATTTTATAAGCATTTTTGATAACAAACAAAACAAGTATCTTTTCAGCCATACTTTGAATTTTCAGCTGATTTAACACTTAAATTGATTTGACAGAGCTTTAAAATTTTTGATTTAACAATTCCCATTCCTGATAGTCAAAGTTCAATCATAAATGTATTTATCGAAAATTATTATTAATGGCAATAATATTTTCATAGTTATTAATGAACTAATATCAAAGTATGACAAAATCTTTTATTTTTAACCTTTAACAAATTATCTAAATGATCACAATGAATTATAAATATTTTATCAGTTTTCTCGGTGACTTCACGTTATACAATAAATAGGGAATTAGACATTCGAATCACCGAACGAAAAACTTACAGCACTATTGAGTATTGAGTATAGTTAAGTGCGGCGAGCTCTCTGCTTATCGCTTATAGCTCTGCGTTTTTTTATAGCACTAAGTATTATTTAATCCGTGTTCGTCGTATTTTACAACGGTTACAGTTTCTTTTCTTGATGAATTGACATTGAATTTATCATTCAATGAACTTAGATAATTTAAGTTTATAGAAACACGTTTGGTACCATACTTTCGGGATTATAGGTAAAGTGCGGCTTTGAAAAGAACTCCTCCAGATTAAAAGTCTGGGGCTGTCTGCTACGATGGTAACAAGCAAGAGCACATTTCCAATGGGGTGAAATGAAGGAAAGAAGATGTCGATTGGTTAACTCACGCCAACCTATGCCAAGATTAAGACAAAACTATTCACCCCCACCCCTTTTCGAAAAATCTTTTCCTCGTAACCATAGAACCCGCCACGACGCGAGACTGGTGTCTGGCGGAGTTCTCCTGCAAGCCGCACTATACCTCCCTTTTTTTTCTTGGTGGTCAAAAATTGAAATCATTTGGAAGAAAAGACAATGCTTGAAAATCCAATAATTAGCAGCTAAGTTATCCTCTGGGAGAGAGAGATTTTCTCTCTGGCTCACTGCACACCATATTTAGTGTGAATAGGTGCAGAATATGGATCATACAAACACTCTGTTTTAGATATCAGCTGTTCACTGCAGACATCGACTAATTATTTATTTATTTTTTTGAAATATAAATATCTTGCATTCAATTGTCAAAGTACTTGTCTCAATGGATTTTTATCGTAATAATAAATCTCCCAAATAATAGAGACTAACACAAATTCTAAACAACACAATTTTTATTAAAAAAATTATATTATGTAGGGAGTTAAGAAAATTTAACATTATTTTATCTGCTTTCCCATTTTTCTGTTTTATGGAACTATCAATATGTGCAGGGAATAGCTTGTATAAAGAGTACCTTTCCTGCAAAATTTGAGCTTGGTGCGCAGATTTTTTTTCTTCTTTTTTTGCAGAACTAATTTTTGTGAGTGAATATTTAACGGTGCTACACCGTTTCAGGAAATCTTGCAACAAAAAAAACTGCAAACTATTATTGACACCAATGATGATTATACTGTGGTAATAAGTTATATGGTAATAGCTACCTAATACTAATATAGGTACTGTAGCAATAAATTTCTTTACGCACTCCGAATCAGAAAAAAAAACACTTTCACACAGTCACTAGCACAATTTTTTAAGATAATATTGGCACTATTTCATTTCAAGAGACTATTAAAAAATTGTATAATAATCCTTAATTTATTTAGTAGACATGAGTTTTTTTCAACAGTTTCCAGTATTAAAGAAAAAATTCCATTTTTGTGCATTTTTCGCCACATAAACTAAATTCGTGTCAATAATTGTTTGGCAAATGCTTGCTACTCCCCAAAAATGGAGTATTACGATGAGCAAATAAAGGCACCAATATTCAGATTATTATTTCATAAGACTAATATCATGTTGCTATAATTATTTATAATATTCCAGTGCAAACTATTTTGCTGACACATACCACAAATCTTCTACTTTTTTGTTGCTTGTTGCCTTACATTATTTCCTTTTCAATTAATAACAATGTTAAGTTGAAAATAATAATAATGATATAGAAGTTTAGCTCACTGTAAATCATTTATATACTATTTTTTAACCCCAGATCGTTAAAATTTATCACAAGGCTTCAATGGATTGGCTTTTGCAAATTATTTATATTTTATTTTATTTATTCTTTTCTTACATTACTTTCAAGTTTTAGAAAAACGTTTTGAAAGCATTAGCATAAAAACAAATATTTATTTCATAGATCTATCAAATATCTACACAGAATGATCCATCTCTTATTGTGATTTGTTTTTCTCCTCTTATTATAAATTACAGCTAACGAAAATAGTAGTTCAAGAAGTATAAATGAAACGAAAATCAAACAAACGACCGAAAGCAATGCAATAGTGTTGTTGAGGTTTAGGTTTAAGATATTGAGCCACACTGCTTCGAGCATTTTCATTGGCTAATAGTCGGGAAGAAGATTCCCTCCTACTTTCTGCATAAAATTTCTGTTGTTGCTTCTAATCCCCAAGAGGTCCATCCTAATTAGACCAATTCCATAAGTCCAAAAATGTCCAGAAAGTCTAAAAACAGATGAGGTTTTGAAAAAACCTCGTCGATCTTAAAATCGATACAGTTTAGAATATGCTCGGGCGAAGCCTGAGCAGTCCTACATTTAGTGCAAAGTCCAAAAGTCTTTTGCCCCTGAACATACGAGAGACACCTCAAGTGACCACTTGCAAAGCGAGACAAACAAGTCTGCTGGCTTCTAGGTCCCCCAAAAAGCATGGCACTTCCAGGTCGTTTTCTGAAATACCAATTATGCGGAGGAGGAACCCTCCAGAGGACCATAAACATTTTTTTGCACTCTGCAAAGACCTCATTGAAAGTGGAAGGTAAGTCTGGCTGTAAAGGTTCTAAAGAAGCATCTTTAGCCAGTGAGTCCGCCATCTCGTTACCTTTGATTCCAACGTGTGATGGAATCCATTGGAAGTGTACCCCAAAGTCCGCTGAGAGCCTGAGGAACATCCCCAAAATTGAAGCCGCAGCCCTGTCTCCAACATTCATCCAGTTGCTAAGGTGTTGGATTGAAGATTTGCTATCCGTCAGTATCCATATATGCTTAAAGTCAGGCTCAGCAATATTCTCAACATGTCTTAGGCCATTTTCAATCGCAATAAGCTCAGATCTGAAAACNAAGCAAGGCACTTCCAGGTCGTTTTCTGAAATACCAACTATGCGGAGGAGGAACCCTCCAGAGGTCCATAAAAATTTTTTTGCAATCTGCAAAGACCTCATTGAAAGTGGAAGGTAAGTCCGGCTGTAAAGGTTCTAAAGAAGCATCTTTAGCCAGTGAGTCCGCCATCTCGTTACCTTTGATTCCAACGTGTGATGGAATCCATTGGAAGTGTACCCCAAAGTCCGCTGAGAGCCTGAGGAGCATCCCCAAAATTGAAGCCTCAGCCCTGTCTCCAACATTCATCCAGTTGCTAAGGTGTTGGATTGAAGATTTGCTATCCGTCAGTATCCATATATGCTTAAAGTATAAAATATATAGATATAAAATGGATATAAAATAAATAGGTATAAAATATATAAATATAAAATATATAGATATAAAATATATAGATAAAAAATTTATATATAGATATAAAATTTCTATATCTATATATAACTATCCGTTTTTCAACTCTACCGAAACCAGCCCTCAGAATATTAAAGGTTAAAACAGTGGACGAAATAATGTCCTCGCGGAAGTTCTACATCCACTAATGGTTTGTTTTGAATTCCAGCCCAGATTGGTAATAAATATTCATTAGCAAAAAATTCTCTAATTAGGTTCTCATTTACAAGCGGAAAAAAAATTGCAAGCAATGAGAACGGCTCTTTAAAGCTCAGTTGGCTGCATTATCTAAGAGGTTCTCAAAGTGAGCATAAGCACGTTAAGACAACGGAGTCTTGCGCGCAAAATTTAAAGTTTGTTTACATTTGGGCATGCTCCTGATGTCTCACATTAGTATCATTTTTGTTTTCCTTTTTTATTCCATTTCAAAAAATTGTACATTAACTTTTTTTTTTATTTTAAGGGTAAATTCTATTTCATATAGAATTTTATTAAAACAAATTTTTGAGGAAAAAAATTAAATTTTTAATTTAAAAAACCTATACTATAAAAATATTCTGCTTTGTCATTACTTTGATAGCAAAATTAATGGATAGGTGGGACATTAATTTTTCAACTTTCTGCTCATACTCTCTGTTTATGTTTCCTTTTTCCAGGCAGTTGGGATGAAATTGCCAAAAACAAAACAAGAAAATTAATGAAAAATATTATTCAATGAATAGTTTTAGAACTATCAAAGATTTCAGAGCAAAATGTGGGGTATTTATTGTATGGGGGAATGTTCCAAAATTTTTGTGCAAGGAAAGGAGATATATTTTTCTTAAAAATCTTTTAGATAAGGACTTACCAATATTAATTTTGTGAAGTAAATATCTGATTCATAAATTGAACTGCATTTTAAAACAAAATTATTTTTGTGTATAAAAATAAGGCAATTCTTAATTGAACATATTTATTCATTTAATTTTTTAAATATTATTCTTTTCCTTAGTTGGTTGATTAAAAAATCTAAGAAACAAAGGCATGGACAAAGTGGACTGTGAAGAAGTATTAAAATGAAACCTCCTCTATGGTTACAACAACTTCTGCTATGTTTCTCTTACATCCACTGTTTTGCTGATAAAAAGTGTCTTGAAAAAGGTATTTTTTTCCTTAGTTTTTAGTTAGTTTTTCTTTAGCTGGACCGATTGCAGATCTACATAATTCAGTAGGCACTTGATCATAGGCATTTCAGGGGTCCAATTTTTGAAGCGGACGAAATTAAAAACCAAGTGCCTTTGGTTTGCTAAATTTCAGGCATTATAAAAGTTTTTCTTTAAACTGCTAAATATATGCAAAAGGATTAATTAATTTTATGTCTTCCTTGTTTTTTAACTTTAATGAATTTAAATCTGTGAGTTGATGAAAATCCTCTTTATTTGTCTGAAATTGGTGGTCAAAATGGGCTACAGGTGGCGTAAAGCAGAACTCTCTATCTGTGGCATCACTTCGCTTGTTTCAACTATCAGCGTGTGGAGAGTCATTGGAGAAAACAATATGTTTCTCTTGTGATTTTTAAATAGATTAAAAACTTTTAAGTTGGGAAACTATTTGGAACTGAAAACTATATTGAACATAGTTCTGAAAGAAAGCATTGTGAAAGTTTAAAAAATATTTTTTTGCCAATTAAACACAAAAAATATTAAGAGAGGAAAATATCGTACTACATTCCTACACAACTGAGAAAGGGTCAAGAAATGGAACCAGTGTTCTCTCGAGATAAGTATTCGAGAGTTGCAATTTGGAATATTAAGCAAGGCTATTAGAAATCTGTAATTATTGAGGTATGCATATTCTTCCACAAAGGACATACATAACCTTGATTATTCAAAGTAATGAGAACTAGATTAACTTCGAATAATTGAAATATTCAAATTTTAGATGATTTTTGAATTTTTTCTATCTATTCTCATCAATAAGCTTAAAAAATTTAGCTCTTTTTTAAAAAATAATATTGTTATATGGTATTTAAATTTGGTTTCATACGACGATTTAATAAATTCTTTTTGACAAATAGGTTAAAAAATATCTTAATTTAATTTTTTATTTATTTTGAAGACCTATATAATTGAATTATATGGCAGCAACATATAAATTATATGACAGTTTTCCAAACTTAATTAATTTTTTTAAAAATCTATTTGAAAATCAGGGCGGAAACTAACTGACTTGAATTCTATGACTCTCCACTTGCAAATGGTGAAAGCATGCGGAGTATTTGCCATAGGTAGAGAGTTATGCTCTACGCCACCTGTAGCTTATTCCGATCGCCAATAGCGAAAGAAAATTATATTTCTCTTGTTAATTTTGTTGGTGTCGATGGTGAAGTGCCATTGTCTTCGTCACTGGCATTGGTAAGCAAGTGGCCTTCTCTTGCTACTTCATATGTAAATCAGTATCATAAATGAACTTGACTCGGAGATCATTTATTAATTTATATATTTTCATGCGGATCCCATGAAAGTCAAGAACCACAAAGCTCCATCACCTCAAAATTTCCATCTCCCTTTTATTCATTTAATTTAATAAAGATAAAAATTGAGATTTTTAAGCATTAGATTTTTACCCGAGAGACAGTCCAATAATTGCTTATTTTTTTAAACTTTTATTGTACTTACTTTTTTTACTTATTACTACTTAATATTGCATTATTGCTTTTAAAATTTTCAGTGCTCTAATTTGTTTCATAAAAAAGCTTAATTATTCTTAAAAGCATGATTTTAAAAAAATATGAAGAGATAACCTTTCAATATTATAAAGCAGCAAAAATTCTTATTTAATTCAGATTTGTCACTCTAAAGAACTTTAATTCATCTTTTAATGATTTGATTTAAAAACAATTGAAATAAAAAAATTAATTAATTGTTAAATATTATGAGTGTAGAGACCATATAATAATTTACTTCTGATAAAAATGTTTATCTTCAATACCCATTGTATTTACAATTCAAAATTATTTTTTTTAATCATATTAAAGAAATGCTAAGTCAAGTAACACATTTTAATAAAAATTTATTGGGGTCCATTCATTAATTTACATTTGTAATATGAATTTATTAAACTTTTCTTAGTTTGCTTCATTCTTTTCATAGCTTTTAAAATTCGGTATGTTCAATAATATTAATCTTGTTAATCTTTTGTTGAATATGCTTTTATAAATAACTTACATTTAAACCTAAAAAAATACTTCGATAAGCATTTTGAATGATGGTTAAATTAATTATAATTTTGAACTAAATTTTTACATAATTAATTAAAGTAATTATTAATTTAAAAATTGGATTAATCCACTCAATATTTAATACATTGAAAATTGTGTATATATTTTTTGTATGGTGACTAATTTATTTCAGAAAAGAGTTCTTTATTAGAAATTAGTTATTATATCATGATCATCTAAAGTCTTTAAAAAATAATTTTGCATTTTGTTAATGTATATATGAAGAACTTTCGACAGTAGGAAGAAAAATTTTTTATTAGTGCACATATCCTAATTATGATTTTTTTTAAGTGCTTAAAAATATTTTTTGAATGCTTAAAAGGTGCTTATTTTTGTTGAAAAATTTGGCTCACTCCGGGAGGGAAAAATTGAGCAACTCCCATAAAAAAAGGGGGAAGGCAAGAGCAGGCCATCCATCCAAATATTATAATTCAAGCAAATACTTTGCCTCTGATTAATTGAGTGTTTCTAATTTTTTTCGGTGGACTATTTTGTTTTTCAAATAAATAAAATGGAACACTTATTTGTTTAAATGAACATATTTTCTTTTTAATGCACTCTTTTTCTTGTGAATTTTTATAAAAATTACCTTAAAAATGGGGATTTTTTTCATGTATATGAATATTTTGCTTTTAGTTTGGAAATTATTTCCTTTTTGAAGTTAGTTCTTTGCCAATTAGTACAACTTTGTAATATGGTGTTATTTTTGACTTATTTATGATGTTTTTTAAGTTGACTTCAAAGTTTTATGCTTTCTGTCATTTTTCAGTATAAGTAAGTCAGTTTAGAAAAAAAGAAGTAACTGAAATTAGCACTTGATAACTTTTCAAAGACTGTACATAAGTTTAGATAAACTTTTTTTTTGGTCTTTTTCTTAGAATAAATAAATATTTTTGCCATGTCAAAAACTTTTATATTAGTCTTTTTACAACTAAAGTAATATTCAATTTTCTGAAGGATTTTTAAGAGAATAGAAGTTATTTGCAACTTTTCTATTTTTAAGTTGTCTGATTTTATATATTCAATTTTATTATCTAATTTTTTTTTAGTTGAATCCATCTCTTTTCAAAACTTATATCATTACAAAGTCTTGAAAAAGAGATGGATAATAAAGCATAATATATTTTTGAAAAATTTTATACAAGTACCAATTTCTAGCTTTATCAAAATTATCTGTTTGTTTACGAGGAATATTAACTTAATATATTTCTACTTTGATTGTAAGCTAGCAGATTTTCACCAGTAGTAGTTAATGCAAAATCATTTCTTGTACCATTTCAAAATACATAAAGCTCTACATATATTATTTTAAAATTTCTATTTGCTAAATAAATTGTTCACAAAACTGTAAGCTCTTAGAAGCATTAATGTTGGCAATTGTCATATGTAACGGAGTAGATCTGTTATCAGTTTTCCTGGAGAAAAGTGTAGTAATGTTTTATTGTTTCAATTAACTAATATATAATTAATTGTTCTACAAGATTGTTGTTATGTTATATCTGATTGATTTTATATTATTAATCGCAAACATTCTCTTTAATACTTATGCTACTTAATTCTAGCATTTACTGATATAAAATAGGAGAAAATTCCGCATAATTCATTTCAGATTTATTTGCAAATTCATATTGCTTTAATTTGTTGTACTGTAAGACTGAAATCTTATTTACTTTCCAGAATTTATTGAAAGACATTTTTATGTTGATGAATATGATTTGCCTTTAAAAATTGAAGTTAGCAACAGGATATCTCATCAGTTAGTTTCCAACATAGCCAAGATACTTCTTACCGAAGCTGTAGGTTATTCATATGTTAAACTTGTTCAGCAAGATCGAGATACTGTTGCAGACAATGCGACAAGAACTATGCAAAAGATTTCTACCTGCTCGAGCCATCAGTAAGTTAAGCATGTTCATTACTAGTATTTCTATTCATCTTCTTTAATTTAACATTGAAATGTAAATAAGTTTACTTTGAGAGAACTGATCTCAATTAGTAATTGGACTTAAGACTTCCACAAATATCTATCCTTGAAGTTTGGGTTTACTGAAGAGAAGAAAGAAATTAAGAGAAATTAAAATACCGATCACAGCATTTCTACCAGTAATAAGAAGAGAAATCAAAAATCATGCATAAAGCAGTTAAATACTGCAATTCCAAAGGAAAGTTGCACAGTGCAGCAGAAATTCCATTAAAAAAATTGAAGCCAATTGAAAAATTTTGAAGAAGAAAACAATGAAAAATATAAAAAAGACCAGCGAAGGTGACATTATCAGGGGGTACCAGTTCCGGAAGCCATAAAAACAAGAAACCTTTTCTATCGAGAGAGCACGACGGATGTCTAAAAATTGCTCTCTCTATACCCCAAAGGTTTTGCAAAGAGTCCAGGACGAGAGAAAAGAGAATACAAAAACAAAATACTAAAGTAAAATACTACATAAACTAATTACAAAAGGAAAACAATGTTCGAAAAACCTACTTAAAAATATTCCCCTTTCAAACCAAAGCACATAACTTTCTGAAAAACCTTAACCTAACTGAAATTCACAAGCAAACTAGCGACCCCATTTAATGCACAGAAAGAAGAAAGAAAGGAAAGCAAGAAAGCTATTGCCATCTGTTTGTAGAAAAGTTTAACTGGGGCCGCTCAGTTGAGTCTCGATCTAGTCCTATTGAAAGAAAACGAAAACTAATTATTTTTAATAATTTCTTTAATTTTAACTTCAATGTTGTAAAAATTAAAATGAAAATCATTACTTTCCAAATTATTTAAAAAATTACTATTAGCCTCTTGAAAGCATTCAACATTATTGCAAATTTTTTTGATTCTTGAAAATTACCTTGTGGTTTCCCTATTTTTTGTTTATAAAAATCAATACCATTAAAAAGAACATTTTCAAAAAGATTAAATTTAGGGATATCAATCAATAATTTTTATCAATATTTTCATTAATTAAATATTTATCATAAATACAACTACAAATATCAAGTATTTGCACATGAGGTATCCTGAGATAAAGATTTTTAAAGTCAAATGTATTAATATTAAAAACTTCATTTTTTTTCCCAATAAAGTTCAGAACATCAAGATAACAATTAATAACAATCTTTTTCTCACCTTTAATTTTAAGCAAAATAATTTTAAGAATATTAAAGAACTTTTTACTAATATTAGAATTATAACTATTAGTATCACAAACTATAAACTTGAATTTGACTGGATTTTTATGAAATTTAATAATTAGAAATAAATAAGGTTCGGTAATTCTAATCAATTTAGATTTTAATTTTCTTCTAAAAGCAATAATCCTTTTGTCAATAGCTTTTTTGTCATCCTTTAATTTAAGATAAATATTATTAGTATTATATTCCTTAATAATAAATTTTAAAAAAAAATATTTACGCTTAATGCCAAAGTTAGAAGCTTTATCAACAACTGTAATAATTAACTTATTTTTAAGTTTTTTAATTTTCTCAAACATATCATAATCAACTAGGATAGAAACAAAATTTAGAATTGTTTTAAATTATTTTTTATTAAATTCTTTTGTTGTTTATTCATCATCGCTACTACTATCACTTTTATACATACTTTTCTAAAATCATAAACTGAATGTTACATTTTACTACTATATAAATTTTTGGTTGTTTGATTCCTGGCTTTTGCATTGGTAGGATCTTGTTTAGGCAGTGTTCAACTGTATAACTACCCATAGAGAGATTAAAATTGTTTTGTCATAGAGAAAAAATTTGTAAATTAGCATTTGATAGTGTTTTAATATGTCCCTTTAGAAATGTACTAGATGTTCTGTGACGGCCACCTTTTATGTACATTGTTTGAATCTTTTTTTAAAAATGTAGGTAAGAAGCTATGTAATCTATTATTGCAAAATAAGAATTTTTTCAAAATTTCAGTTTTGTATGATTTTTAAAATATAAATAATAATTGCATCAAGTGGCATATTATAAGGTTTGCTTTTTAACTCATGAAGATTGCATCTTAATAAGTAAGTATTGAATCCGTAACTAGGTTAAAAGTTATTTTAGGTGTTAATTTTTTTGTTGCTTTAAATTGTAGCATTAAGCACCAAAATATCATTTAAAAAAGAAAATTCGCTCTTAAATCGCATTTTTCGATTGGTTCTTTGTGTGTTATATTGATTTTTTGTGTGAAATTTTTTCTGAAAGAATCGGTATTTACTGACAAAAAATGAATAACTTCTGATAATAGCATGAAAGTATTTAAATTAGTAGAGTATCCTAACAATAGATGCTTCACAATTAAAAATTGAAATTGAGCTGTTTAAATTGTACCCTCAGCATTATAATAGGTTAAACCAACTTAATATAAAATGACAATAAAATCTATATTAATAATAAGCAGGATAAACATTATATCCAACCACATAACAGGAAAATGGTTTATTCTACTATGAATCTTTTAGAAAACAGTCAAATATCAAGGCTACAGAAACATATCATGATAGGCATTGGACACTAATTGTTTTAAATTATATAGATTTTTAACGGAATTTTTTTTTGTCAGTCTTCTTTCATTTCTAAACCTAACTTTTTCAAGCTCCTTAAAATGAGATATACTTCCTTAAATTAATTGGTTTTCTATATTTTCAATCATTGCACCAATTTAGAAAAAAATTTAGTAAAGTTTCGTGTCTAAAAATATGCATAAACTGTTCATTTTGATGCGTTATGTATTCTCTTTGATGAAAATATTAAATAAGTATACTCATACCTATGCAATACTAAGAGAAAAAATTTTTTTTTATAAATTATTAACGGGTTATATTAAAATAGTAGTGAAATTTGAAAAAGTATTATGTAGCAAATCATATAACAAATAGGCTTCCGATACACATTAAGATGTAATTTTAATAAAAGTAATTTACTTTAGAATGTGTAAAATTGTAGACTTTATTTGAGGAAAATAACATCATGTCCTGATATTAATCTGAAACAAAGCTAAAAGGTAGCGTAAGTTATTAAATTAATTGAGGAATATAAAAATACTTTATTGTCCTAATAGTACAAACTAATTTACAAACATTGATAAAATTTAATTTAATGTTATGAACATTTCTCATTGTAATCAAGCACAATCAACATGTATCAATTAACATTCAGTTTTAAAAAAAAAAGA
Source organism: Parasteatoda tepidariorum (assembly GCF_043381705.1). Lineage (NCBI taxonomy): Eukaryota > Metazoa > Arthropoda > Arachnida > Araneae > Theridiidae > Parasteatoda > Parasteatoda tepidariorum. Next base: position 42,549,790 of record NC_092215.1, read on the forward strand.
TTTTAGCCCACTTAATTTTAGTTTCATCTAAAATAAAAATGTTTAACAATTATACAATTTTAACATACATAATTTTGTTTCATTACCATATCATGATAGTAATTATAAAAATTTCAAATATCTTTTTAGAATGACTAGGAATATAAAAAAGTCATTTTATGGCACATCCACTTATTACAACAATTGCAGCAACTTATTGCAAAATTTCATTTATGCAAAAATAAATTTTGCTTTTAATTTTCAGATTACTTTTTTTAATTATTGAAAAAGTTTTTAATACCTTCTTAGTCAGATGTTTGTATCATTTACTGATTTGTATAAATTTATATTAATTTTGTTTTATTTTATAGGAAATGTGATGATGTTTATTTTCTTGGACCTGAAGTAATGATAAATTTGGAAGTATGGCTGAACCCTGGTTTTAACATGGATGAATGGCTTTCTACTGAACGTATTGAAGACTTAGGTCCCTTAGGTCCTTTAGGAAGGTTTGAGAAACTGATTAATTTTTTATTTAACTGAAATTATTTTTTTTAAAATAATACTTTTTCGTTTTTGAAACCTGTTGATTTTATTTTCAACACTAGTACTAGAAAATTTATAATTGTGAATACATTATTAATTGTTATATTTTATACTGATCGTTTCATTATAATTTTCATTTTTAAACAATGAATTAATGTTTGATACATTCTCATACATTATTAAAAACTTTTTTTCATAGTTTTGTTTAATCATTACAATTTGCTTATAGATTTAGCATAGTTTTTTCCTATTTGTGCCTTGAATTTTCGATCATTAACGCCTGTATTCACCAATAACCCTAACCCTCGGTCAGAGTTCAAAACAGGTTTTATGAGAGCAACTCTAGGTTAGAGTCCAAAATTTCATTTCACCATGTACGTATCTGCGAGTTACTGTAACCCAGAGTTAAGTCACTTTATCCTGAAGATATTCCCGGTTCGAGTAACCGCNTAACCCTCAGTCAGAGTTCAAAACAGGTTTTATGAGAGCAACTCTAGGTTAGAGTCCAAAATTTCATTTCACCATGTACGTAACTGCGAGTTACTGTAACCCAGAGTTAAGTCACTTTATCCTGAAGATATTCCCAGTTCAAGTAACCGCGCATGCGCAGTAAACGAGTGTTTGTTTATTTACTTCGTTTTCTTCGTCAGTATTTTTTTATATTTCTGCTCTTTTTTGTTTCAAAATTTTAACTGTTTTGAATTTCGATTCTTTTTTTTGTATTCTTAACCTGAAGATTTCCCCGGTTTGAGCAACCGCAGATGAGAAGAAGGAGATTTTTTATTTATTTATGTTTTCAAAAATGACACTTTTGATGTTCGATTGCTTATGTTCCGTGAGGTCAATTTTTTCACATGGTGCAACTATAATTAATTTATATCTTTGCCTTGCCTTCAAAAAAATATAGCATACCATAATATTAATAAACTGAAAATATATTGATAAAATGAAAATTAAATAATACTTTTGATGTTTGGTTGCTTTTTTTTATGTTCAATGAGGTCGATTGTTTTTACTAGATGCAACTATAACTAATTTATTTCAAATAAGTGCTTATTAATAAAGTCAAAATTAAATAACACCTCTGATGTTCGGTTGCTTTTTTTATGTTCAATGAGATCAATTATTTCACTACATGCTTACTTTTTTTTATGTTCAATGAGGTCGATTTTTTTACTAGATATAACTATAAATAATTTATATCAAATAAATGCTTATTAATAAAATAAAAATTAAATTTTCCTGAGTTAATATCTTCTATAGAAGAAACTATTTATATTTCTCAAATTAATATTAGCAGTCGTTACAGCACTTAAATAATTTTTCACTCAAAAAAAATCGTGGATAATAAAGATTGCGGCTACAATAATTCAAATGAATAGTGTAAGTAAGAAGATTCTAAATAATTTAACAAACTTTTTTTTTTTTAAAGAAAAAAAAACAATCGATACTTGAAAGAAATATAAAATTTAAAAAATAATATAATTCATTAAACATTTTTGGATTTTAATAATATCTATCGAGATGATAGATCTTGCCCAAAAATAAAAGTAGTTTAGAGATGAACTGGCAAAATTAATGTGCAATATTTAGATACGAAGATAACGAAAAGAATTTAATTTTTTTTAATCCATGAAATAAAGCTATTAATTGAATTAAAAACATATACATTATTTTAAACATATATTAGAAATTATGCTGAAATAAATATTATGTAATCAATGCAAATTTTGATCCGAGGTAACATTTAAACTACACAATAATCTGCATCAAGTAACTTTGCAAATCAGGAAATTTAGAATTTTGCAACCATAAAATAATCTGCTGAATATTTGGAAAGAATAGGATCGTTTGAAAGAGATTTATTGCTTAAAATTATATGAAATTAAAATACCCATCTTTAGTTATAATTTTTAATATATAGCCTGACTACTTTATGAAATATGGGGCATTTATACAACTGATATATTTCCATTTACAATTATCTAAATAATAAAATTTTTAAAGGCATTATTTTTTTTTAAATTGTGAAAGCTTTGGAATATTTGTTCCGAATATGACATTTTACTTTAAAAATTTTTTTTATCTTATTCTCCATATCCCTGACGGCGATTCTCTCTTATCATCGGCAGATGGCAGCACAATAATAGTCATTTATAACTTCTGAATAATATGAATGTGTTGATTTATGCTTATCTGAGCTGAGAAGTTTATTTTATACAATTACATTTAAAATTTTTAAAAAAAAATTTTTTCACAATTGTTTAAGTTATCGATAATATGTTATGAAGGGGAAAAAGGATTAAAAATATGCAAATAAGGATGAGAATGATATTAGCATAATCCCCTTGATCATAGTGTAAAATAAAAGTATTAAATAATTGTGTGAAATAAACGTAATTTTAATTGAATTTCGGTTACATTTCTGTGGTTACTTACGGCTTTATGATATCATAATAATAAAATATCTAAATTCATAATAATAAAGCTCGGATCTTTTCGCTCATCAATACAAGTCAGTTAGGAAAACGAAACTAAACATCTTTTTTATTTGACTAGTAAAAGAGAGATTCAAATTTAATTATTCAATGCAATATTTTTTTTTTTCTTCTTTCGAAAAAAAACTTTTTTAAAAAATAGCAAAGCAACGAAATTTGAAAACAAACACTGTTAATACGCTATAAATCTACCACTGGGATGCTAGTTAACGGCGAGTTAAGAAACCAGCAGATACGAAACTGGCGGTCAAAAAATAATGAAGAATACGCTTTTCGACTCGTGGTCAAAATTTCCAAACCGGGAGTTTCGCTTTAGGTCAGAGTCAACGGTAAATACGGGGGTAAATGGCTCATACAATAAAAATTTTATTTGGCAATTATTTTTAAAAAATTGGATGTCATAAATTTGTTTGGGACTACATTTATATATTAAATAAAAATCTCTTTGTATTTTTCATATTTAATTAAAGTCTAATTATTAAAGAAACAAAAAGCATTATTCTATTGGTGTATTAATAATAATGTAACATTGATAACTACTTATTGGCACAAAAGAAATTAATATTTAAAATTAATTTTATTTTATTTATTTATTGACTCCTCAAAAAAGTATTAATCAAATATAATTTGCAAGCAGCTTATGTTTATACAGTCTACACTCCTTAGTAAAACCCTCCTCTATTAGTGCGACCCTTCTGAGCGACCGCTACGTGAAGTCCTGTTTGCTGTTCCATAGGCACATTAAAATGTCTAATCATGATGATGCAGTGTTCCAATGTAGTGACAAAAATTTTGTTTCATTTTTTAATTTTCAGAAAATCGTTCTGTAAACAGGTGTTATAAAATTTTTACTCTTCACAGTTTTCTATTGATAAAGAATCAATCAATAACAAAAATCTCCAGAAAAATTAATCAAACCACTATTTCTTTTTATGTTACTGCTCAAAAAACATGAAGTTTCTTGAATTCTCAATGAACGAAGAAAGAGTGAGAAAACAACCTATTCTTAACCTAGCAGGTCTTTTGTCTAATCTATGGTCAAAAGAATTGTGAAAGATAGAGTACTTACTGTAGTGTATCTACCACTACAAAAATACAATTCCAATTCACTGGTATATAAGACTTGTTAACTCGATTCTATGTTGGTGATTCTTTTCATAGATGAAGGTTGACATGGTCGATGTGACTCTCTCCACACTTGCCATTAATTTGAAGTGAATATTGCACTGTCTTTTAGAAATCTGAGTTTACTGTAGAATCAAAACTTTTCGAAATTTATTTTCAGATGGTTCAATTTATTCATCAATCATAATTTTTCTTGTCTAAAAATTGTATTCACTCTTTTTGGGAAGTGATGTAAGAGGTGATTTTTTATGGAGCTAAAACACGTTTGTTAAAACACATAATTCACATTCTTCTTTTATTTTAGTTTCGCTTCGTTTTTTTTTTTTTTTTGCCATATTTTATTTAGTGAAAATGGCTGCTCCTAACCAGTCTAACAGTATATGCTTAAAATGCATAGTAAAATTTTTAAAGGAAGTAGATAGAAGAATAACATTAAAATTACAAATTGCTAAATATTCAAAATCACAAAAAGCACTTTGTTTATTTTATTTAAAAATCTTAATATAATTATAGAGGCAGAAGAACAAAGTGTTCTAATTTCATGCTACTGTTCTCGACAAAGCAAAATTTTAAAATCTAAAAAAACTGAATGACTGGCTAAAGTTTATGCACAATATTAAAAGCTGTCATTTGAAAAAATTTAAATGTACTTTTAAATTTTAATGCATTATGTTAAGTACTAGAAGCACTTTATTGACATAAAAAAATTATGTATTAGTCAATTCCATATTTCTATTTAAAGTGTAACATGTTTTTGCCAAAATAAGTCCAGTATTTTTGATATATAAATATATATTTTAACTAATTTATGTAGTCACAATATAGCTCCCTCACATTATACCTCCAGTTTTCGTTTGGACCACAGACGTCATTATGTAGAGCGTTGACTGTATTTAGCAGAAATTAAATATGGTGTGATAAGGTATTAAGATATTCGCTTCAGAAATATCTCACTAAACTTATTAATAACTTATTATAAATTCATTATTAATAAAACTAAACAAACAATATTTAGTCTTCATTCTTGGATTTTTTTTATTGACTTTTAAAGGTGATTCTATGATAAAAGAGACGTCTTAAATTTTATTTAAGATGTCTCTTTTATCATTATTTAAACTTTTTAATTTTTTTAAACTAATGTTAAACTGCACATAATGAAAGGAAATACTTACCGAATTTTTTTAAATTAATTAAATTTTCAGATTAAAGTTATTCATTTTAATATAAACAGAGAAGAAAAATTCAACTCTTTGTAAATAACTATTGTAAAATATCCTCTCTTTTTTTATTATTTATTCACTAGAACTGAGTTTTTTTGTTGTTGTTGTTAAAATGCAAATTTCGTATGGTTTTAAAATTAAATATAACTTTATAAGAATGATGCAAGTAATACAACCACTGAAAAATTTCACTTTTTTAATTTTAGGTCAGGATGGTATATTGCAGAGTACACTGTTAAGTGGTTTTGGGAGTCCAATAATACTATTATTGATCACTGGAAAGCTTTCACTAATCCTGATGTAGTGAAAATGTTTGATTTGTCTCAAGAAGATTCTGTGTATAACCTCTCTCTAAGCAAAAAATATTGCAAGTACAAAGCATGTGATTCTGATGGCGTCTATAGATTTCCCGAGTGCCGAAAACCAAATGTACAATGTGCAACACTGTTAGCTGACTACCCAGGTAATTTAATAAATTTATTAAAATTTGTGGGAATTTTTTGAGCTATTAAATGCATAGTATTTTGTGATCATGTCCTTTAAAATATATTTTTTAGCTTACTTGTCGAATGAAATTAAAATATGCACATAAAGGGTCTTTTAAATTTCTCAAGAAGCACTTAGAAAATTATTTTGTAACTTTAGAGTTGTTTAGTTTATGCGATGTTTCATGTTTAGCAATAAGATTTATGGCTTTCAAAAGTTTAAGAGACCTACAACAAATTACAAAACAAAACAAGTATTTTTTAACATAGTAGGCCAGAAAATCAAGCAATAAGCTTGTAACTTCTATTGATTACTCTAGTTGTTATTAACAATAACTGTATGAAATGTCATAAACTTAGCTTAAATGTTTAGAGAGATATGGACATTTTTATAAAAATAAAAAAAAATTGTCTTACGGTTTTCTTTGCCCTAACCTTAACCCTTTGTAACTCAACAACTCTGATTTAAGAAATATTTACGCGATGTTAGAATACATCATATTAAGCGTGCAAAAAATAATGAAAAAATCAAGACCTTAAAATTAAAAATTTATTGATAAAAAGCATTTGTTGAACATCTCCAATAACGTGAAAAATAGCACAAAAATTCCATTATATTTAAAACTTCATGTGATAAATTTTGAAGTTGTTGTTTTTATGGTAACAAGGTCTCACACCACATTTTTCAATCCTTCCTTAGCCAAATATACAATCAAGGGGATTGTTGTAAAAAAATTGTATATCCTGCAATTATGTCGTGGAACAATTCTTGCTAAATGCATTATAATATTGGCAGCTGCACCAAGACTTGGTTCCCCCGAGTTTGCAATATTTTCTTTACCTGAATTTAGTTCGATTTTATAGGTAAATCCACGATTTTATAGGATTCGATTTTATAGGATTGAATTTTCATCTATGTTGCAGATATGTAACGCGTTGATACAAAGGGTTAATAATATTCTATAAAATTAAACAAAATTTTTGGAGCAATTTAAAATTAACTACAAAACTATTTTAAAATTTGAAAAAAATTTAATAAAAACTGTGCAAGATATGAGTATTTGAAGTACTTTTCTACGCATGAAAGTTTCATAATTTTGTAGGGAATCGTAATTGGCAATGAGAAAAGTCTGTTTTGAATATCTTAGAAATTTAAGAAGTTTCAAGAAATTTGATAAATAGTTTTTGTAAGTTTTAAACGAAAGCTCAAAATGAAAAGGTGCTTTCCCCAAATTTCCTTTTGTATTATGAAACAAGATTTATAATGACACTGGTAATAACAGCTGAGACGTAAGTGGATTTGCATAAAACCTGCCTGCACCTCAATATTTATGCAAATCCAGTATTCACATGTCTGTTTTAAAGATAAGTACAATATGTGAAGTAGTCAAGTTGTTAGTTCTATTTGAAGTTGTGACAATATGTTACAATGATAGAAACTTAGTGAATTTAAAAGTTTGGTAGTTGGTTGTCACATTAGTGGCAAGTCTATCAGTGAAATAGTGACTGATTTATCTTATCCACCTGCAACTGTTGGTAAAATAGTGAAAAGTAGAAAGCTGCAGGAGTTGGGATATGAACTCTGCAACTTTTGGTCCCCATTTACTTAATGAACTGGACCGGCATTACCTAAAGCAGGAAGTTCATGAGAACTGCATGAAACCTCTTCATATTATTAATAGCGAGTTTTAACAGGTGTTTCTGTGCACCACAGTATTTTGCAAAAAGAACTGCATGCCCTCAATATCCGTGGAAGCATTAATGCATACAAACTCAATATCATGTTATCCAACAAAGTCGCCAGACTTTCTTGATGCAGAAAATCTTGCCACTGAACTATGTTCCACTGGAAAACTGTTTTATCAAACAATGAGTTTCACTACACGCTCGTCCAGTTGGATGGGCGAGTTTGGATATAGCGAATACCACATGAACATTTTTTACCTGAGTGTATAATTCCAACTATCAAATTTGTTGGTGGTTTACTTGTTTGGGAATCTTTGCATGTTGTCTCTGGTAGGTTGAAAACCAAGGCCTGCAAAGATATTCTGGACAATCAGGTTCTATCTACGGTCTGGGAATTTTAGGGAAATGACAAAAGCTACTTTCAATAAGACTTTGTGTCATGCCCCGATCCTATCAAGGAGTAGTATCATGATATGAAATTAAAATGTCCCTGGCTTGGTCATAGTCCTGACCTAAACCCTATAGTACATTGCTCATCAACCTTTTCATCACCGCAAACTGGTCAACGTTTGATGATTTTACTCGCCGAGGGAAGGGCATTGATTGTTTATATTTTAGATTGATTTAATAATCTTAATTGTATTTAAGCATGATTTTGGAATAAAATACATTTACACCAAATATGACTATAAATTATTTTAACTCACTTGAGTGCTAATTCAATGAGACTCATGAGCTCATTTCTTTGAAATGTGACCGTCCCATGTGGGAGCAATATAGACAAATGACACCTGAAGTCTGTTGCTTAGGTCCAGTTTATTCCGTTGTTTTGATTTGGTTGCTGTCACGACAGAAAACCCCGCTTCACAGAGATGGTTTGAATGAAACAGCACTAGACATTTAAGTGCTGTGATGATATGCTCAGGGTAAGCCAGCTTAGCGACCCATACAGGGTTGCCACTCCACAGGGAGAACAGGGAAGACCTGGAAAATACAGGGAATTTAAAAATCACCTAAAATAACAGGGAAAATGCAGGGAATTTCGATTTTTTCTTTACAACTAGGAAAATACAGGGAATTTTGTTTCTTATTTTTATCTTTTAAAAAATGGTGACCGATCAAAGCGTAATCTATGGAATATTTAACCATAATATTTCAGCTATACTAAACTATTTAATTTACTATAGCATTATTTAAGTATGTTCAGCTGTTTTTCCAGTAATTAAAACTAATAAATATAGTTAGTCCAATATAGCTCACTCAAGAGCTCAGTAATTGTTGTTTCCTCTTAATATATTGTGTACAATATGTACAGGGAAAACACAGGGAATTTTTTTTTCAGATTTGAGTGGCAACCCTGCCATACCTTGTCACTGAAATGTTCTGCCCGCGGCTACTTCTTTTCTGAGAGAAATCTTTGCTGTGGCTCTCTTAATTCAAATAATCTGATTAGTGATTTCCCTTTGGATAACCATCATATTTTTGTATATAAAAGAAAGCATCTGTACTCTGTGTCCATGTTCTCACAAAATTGCTCAAACAGGCATAAATTAAGGGTGTGTACTTTGATGTGGTTACTAACTTTTATGACATCAATCAATGTACTGTTAGGTTCTAGTGACATTTCCGGCTTTTCAGCGTTTCCCTGTGAATAAGACAACATGTAGATTCATTCTCAGATCCAACCTCCTTACGGAACCAACGTAGCAACTCGGTTTGTGCATTTGATTGCACAAAAAGACTTATTTAAGTTGTCCTGATATATAAAGATCCAGTGATTTGAGTAGTCCTGTTTTCTCCTGTGGTGCTAGTTAGCAAAAAGAGTGCGCATAACAAATACATATGCGCATCCTCCTGATATTATTATTGCAAATAAACAAGTAGTATTGCTTCATTGTTGATATCTGTAAGATTCGTCAACCTGTGATGTATTTATCCTCTCTTACAATTGTCTCAATGTCTTTGACTATTTTCTCAATGCACTTAGTCTCAGTGCCAGCCAAACGTCTACTATCTCTTCCACAGAAGCTTCTCCTAAAAGTTTACGGCAAATGTCTGTAGTGGAGGGCAAGCTCAATTATTCACCTACAGTGAATTGCTTTTTAGCTTTTGCACTCTACCATCCCGGTAAACCTCTTGTCTGTGGAAAGTTGCTCAAATTCGATAGAAATAACCACAGTAAATAAAAAGGATATAATTTCTTTGGGTGACCCAGCACAATTTGATCCACGAACCGTTATCGGTCTGGAGGTTGGGGACCATTGCTATAGAACATTTATGGGAAGAATTAGTGATGTTTATGGCCCAAAGAACTGCATCCAAACTCTAGAGCCGACATTTGTTAGTAATTTGCATTTCTTTAAAATTCAAGGAGAATTGTAAGTTTTCTTTTTGATATAATTTATATTGGTATTAATATTGTGAAATATATAATAAGATATGAATACTATTGTCACTATAATAGTTCTTTTTCCTCTTCTCTTTTGTTGCTTTCTTCTATGTGAGCATATTGTTTGCCCTGGTAGTCCAGATATCCAATTAAATGTCTGGATATGCTGCTACCATTACTTAGATGTTAATAAAATAGTCTGTCAGTGAAGTGGAAAGGACTGTCAGTTGAATGTTTTCAAATGAACTCACAAAATATTTTTAAGCCATGATTTTGTTAAAGATTTCAAATAATAAGAAGCATAGTGATATTCTATGATTGATTAATGAATATACTCCTGAACTTTGAAAATTAGCAATTTTGACAAAATTGTTGCTTACCTGTTTTCCTGCAATATTTATTTTTGACTTGTGGGGTGACTATTAATGTGAACTGTCAAAATTTTCATGAGAAGCAAATCTAATTTAAGAATGCTAATGCTGTGCACCATTGCTTTTTTAAATTGTGGACTTATTACATATCATATATTTGTTGTAATCATTTTTTCATGCAATAAATAATGTTGCTTATTACTCAGAATAGTCAGGGTTGGATTGACAAGGGGGTACAGAGGGGTACTTGAATAAGGAGCCCATAAAGAATACGCTATTTTTGATTTCATAGAAATGTTTTTAAAAAAAAGCAGTTGCTACTTTATGACGCTAATTTCTCCAACAAGCTAAATATTCTAAAGACTTTCTTTTTTTATTATAACTAGTAAATGTCGGTTCTAGAAAATTGAATATGTTGTAACAAATTGTAGAATTACTGTTCAATTAGTGCCTAATAGCATTGTTATTAAATACTTAACAGGGAACAAGTTATGTTCTTTAATTAATAAATACGAAGTATTAATGTCAGTCTCTGTAGAAATATTTTTCTTTTTTTCTCTTCCATTTTTCTGTAACCTCTTGACTGAGACATTTATCTGAAGAGGCCCCAATGAGTTTATGTTGGCATAACATTTTCACTTGGTTGAGATGTTGTTTCCTATAGTAATTTAAATAATGAAAGTTTTCATGTCTTCAGTCTAATGCATTATATACAGTTCCATAAAAATATATATACAGTTTTATAAAAACATATATACAGTTCTATAAAGACATATTATATCTAATAATGCAATTTTGTAAATTACAATAAAATATATTCTAAAACCATATTAAATAATTTATTCACGCTTTTTAATTTAAATGTATATGGGGTCCCAAGGCCTCACCTTCAGTTACACCTTGGGGATAGTGCAAAGAAATTTATCGTAATTTAGAAGTATGGTCAGCCTTTTACTGTCATAATTATTTTTTACTCCTATTGTCATAATTATTTTTTATTCCTATTGTCATAATTATTTTTTCACTCTTATTTAAATTTATTATGTTTTTATAACTTTAACCTATTTTAAAAAGTTTATATATGCAGCTAGTTTTAATATAAGTTTCTTAATAAATAAAAAGCTTGACCTCTGTTGTTAGAATCTAATTATTTTCTTGTAAATCACTTAGATATATTATTTTCAGTAATACTAATTCCATGCTAAAGCATTTAATGAAAAAGAAATTGTGAACAACAGAAATATTTTGAGTGATTTTCATTTTGTTTTGCTACATAATAAATTGATATTCAATTTTACAGCTTCAAACTTGGAACTGCTAAAAAGAGAAATAGAGAAGCACAAACTTTTGGTAAATATTATTTGGGTTGGAGAGAAACTGGAGGAAATTGTGGAAAAACGCACTGCAACAAATAAAAATACTTTATTTTTTCATCATATGCCTTCCATTTTGAGTGCTCTTGGAAGTTTTGTTCGTGTGTCATTTCCCAATTGTGTAGAAGAGAAGGATTCATCTTGCGAGTTTGAAATAAGTCAGCTGGAAAAGGTGATATAATGTTTATTCTTTAAACTGTTGCTTAGGTTTTTTAGTATTTTCATGCGAATAAATTTATGCTTATTTATAATTAAGTTTAGCTAGGTTGTTAGCAGTTGACTTACTAACTTTCTTGCATAACTTTACTTGGTTTTGACTTTCTTGCACAACAATTTAATAAATTTTTCTCAATGTTATTTGGTGGAAAATTTCTGAATAGAAAAGTTACTAAATTTACCTAGCAAGTTTAAGTGCAATAAACTAGTGATAGGTATGGTGATTTAATTTAGTTCTGCTTTACCAAATTGAATTCTTTTATTTGAAAAAAATATTTTTTATGAAACTTTTATTGCCAGAAATGTGATTTTGAGTCTTTTGTTAGTGAGTGTTATGTGAGATAGAATTAAAAACTATTTTGTAAAATTCATAGTCTAAGCAACTGACGCATGATTAATGAATTGCTGCTAACACCTTATTTACACGAGGACTAAAAAAGAGCTCCTGAAGGCAGTCTTCTGACGTCACAAACCTGAAAAATGGCTTGTCAAATTTACACCTTTCTTGGTGTTAAAAAACACCCCCACCTTACAAGGAATAGCAAAAAATAGCTATGTAACACAAATAGCCGATGATCATCTTGTGCATAAATTCTGGCCTGACTCAAAGTTGTCTTTGCCTGGCAATACTTGCCTGAAAGCAGGTTATGACAATCGAAAGTGAAAAATCAGGTTACTGTTTGTCTTGTCGCGTCACATGTCTGATGTCAAGCCTCATGCAAATGGGAAGTTACAAGCATAAGCAAGGGCCCTAAACTTACCATGTACAACCCTAAATAGGATTCACAAGATTAGTAATTTTAATTTAGCTTTTTTATGTCTTACACTCTCCAAAAAATTAAAATATAGTGGTAGTTCACAAGATTGAAATTTATTAGATTCTGAGATTTGGTGAATAATCTTCATAAAAATAGTAGTTAGCAATGATAATTTTAATTCCTCTCACGTTTAGACATCACATTAAATAAAAAGGGAGTCAATAGAGCAAACCTTGATCTTGGGAAACAGCTTTAAGGCAATTCTAATCAAGTTTCTGAAGGCCATGGGAGAAAACTGATATTGAGTGCTTTGAAAATCAATCTGTTAAAGGGTGCATTTTTCTGATTGGGAAGATGACAAGTAAATTAGTTAAGCGGAAGAGAAACAGCAAAAGGTTTTGGAAATAGTTTGGTTTGAAAACAGCCGTCTTTATTGATAAGAACTTTCCAATTGCGAAGACAATCATTGAATTCTTTTTCAATCATAAATTGAATGTGTCTATATAATATAGATTGTTGACAGCTTAGTTAACTTCTGACTGACTTTCATCTAACTGTACAAAACAATCACCAGCATATCAGGTATAAAATAATTAAAAACATGCCAAATAATTTAAGTTTAAAATAGTGCATATAAATATTGCTAAGATAGGACTCAATAGTTATCCATGATCATCCTATTGGTCATCTTGTCAAAGTTATCTTTAAAAATGGAAATATTCTGAATAAAGTACTGTCCGTGAGATGGATGAGTTCATAGATTTCAAACTGCAAAACATGATATTCACTCAATCGTTTTTAAAAGCAAGACATAGAATATTAGTGAAGAGTTGGCATCGATGGAAAACATGAAATGATCCCCGGGTTAAATATTTTTTAGTTTGTTTATAAATTCTATGGAGTGTTTCTAACAAAATATTCCTTACTTTTGAAGATAGGTGAATTATTTAGAAAGTTTATAAGAAGCTTTCGTAATGTTAACAACAATTGATCTAAACGGAGTACTAGGCCTGTGAACTTTGGGTACTGTGTAAAATCTGGCACAATTAGCAGCAGGCTCAATTTTTTAGAGTAATTCAAAATGATCACTAATATATTTACAATTTTCTTATTAGTAACCAAATCTTTATGTGTACTATGCAGTAAGAAACTTCATCAATTAGGATTTGGAATTTTTGGAGATAATTAGTTTTGTCCAATTTGACCACCTTCATCTTTTCCGTCCACCGTTATCAGCTTTAGGGGTGATGATGTTTAGGTTTAAAGTAACACTCTTAAAATTCTTGTACATCATCTTAGTTTATCTAGAGTGTACAAAAATAGCTTACCCTTCCCCCCCCTTTTTTTTTTGCGTGTGTCATTTTTTTCTTTATCATCCCTGTTTTTAATGGTCCCAACCTGTCTTCATGTTGGTGAAAGTGCACCAAAACACATCAATGCTTTTAATATTATTTATTTATTTGTTTTGTAATTTTAATGTTGTTCTTATTCAACCTTCTGTTTTATAACTATATTACATAGAATTATTTTATAATTTTCTCTTTGCGTATACTATGTGTAAATTTTAGTGTATAAATTTTTCTATCAGATATTAATAATTATTTTTCAGGTAGTTTGGTCAAAGATAAAAAGTCATGCTCCACATGCTTTCCATGTATTGAGAGCTATTGAGTTTAATCAGGTGCAATATTTAGATATGTTAAAGAAGTATCGTGATGGACTACCTCGTGGCATAGGAGTGTTTGATCAGGCATGCAAGTGGGTTAACAGTCACACACATATTTGGAGTTTGTGGATGCCTGGCCTTGACAAAACCACATTATACATTGGAGGAATTTTTCCTTTGTCTGGAGTATATATGAGGCAAGCTAGTGTAGTAGAAGGTGAGACAATTTCTGAATTTCTTTCAGTTTCATCACTACTTAATCTATAAATGCTCAAGTCTAAATTTTTCATTTCATAATACTCCACAACATTTTAACATTGTGGAATCAACTGGACGAATATTAAAAAAATCTCATCTAAAACATTTTCTAACTTAAAAAAGTAAAAAAAATTGCCAAACTTTAAAACTTTTTGTAAATTTTCAAAATTAAAATAAAACTATCGAAATCTAAAACTATGTTAGAATTCAGGGAAAGAGTATTCTCATAGTTTTATTTACTAAAATATTTACTGAGTGCAAAATAATTTATTCTCCTGAGTCTTACGACTTATATATTATGTAAAGCTACATTTGAGGGACATTTAACATATCTATTTGAACGGAATACTTCAGATGCGTTGTCTTTGATAAAATTTAAAGAAAATAATACTTAAAATTTGTCAAATTCATGTAGATGTCCCCCCCCCCAAAAAAAAACTGTGAGCATTAATATGTTATCATTGTAGATTTTCTTTTTTGTTAATTTATAACTGATAAAATGAACCAATTTTTTTAAAAAATTTAACTTATAAGAATTGTTAACTAACTTTGCTAACTAAAAGTTTATGAGTGTTATAATATAATTATGTATTAATAATTAATAGTGATTAATATTTTTATTGTAATTGCTATTAATTGCAAAACAAATAAAATAGATTATGAATCCTGAAATTTCAGTTTTACTTTTTTAGCTGCTGAAATGGCTATTAAGCAAATCAACAAAAATCACACTCTACTAGAAAACTATCAATTTAAACTTCTGCAACAAAATGGACAGTGTGCTGCTGATGAGGTTATGCAAAGTTTTATCAATTATGTGACTAATTCAACATACAAGACGATGGTTGGCATTTTAGGTAAGATTTAATAAAACCTCTTTTTACTTACTCTGGACATACCCGGAAGTTTTTCCGATGTAACTCAATGGTGTTCTTGTTTAACAAATATGTTACTCATGTTTCAATTTCTTAGAAGCTGCTGTATAGAAGTAAATGCTCCCCACACCTGGAGGCTTAACACTCAGATGGTTATATTTGTGCTTTTTGCATTTGCTTAGAAACTCTCTACCTTGAATAAAGGATATAAACTAAAATTTTATAGATTTGTTTTGCCGTCTCACTACAACAAATTAGATAGTTTAAAACATATCAAGTGGACTCTTTTTGCTGATAAACTAAATATTAGAAATTTTTACATCTCATACTGCTTAGAGCAAAATGAAAAATAAATCTTTTTTCAGTGTTTTTGAAATTTATGTTGTTTGCATTTAATCACTTTAAAATCAAAAGTTCTTATTTGGTACTTATTTTAGGTCCTGCATGTTCTGATACAGTAGAGCCTTTAGCTGGTATTGCTAAAAAGTTTAATACTCTCATAATAAGTTATAGTGCAGAAGGAGCTTTATTCAACCATGAAAAATACCCTCATTTTTTCAGAACTATTCCTGAAAATAATCATTTTACGTAAGTGTTCTTCAATTATTTATATATATATATATATATATATTTATTTGTTAGCTTGCTTTTTAAATTACAGGAATAATTTTCTGTGATACAAGCTTCTAAGTATGTTCGAGGAGCATTTATATTCTTTTACTTTTTAGATCTGTTTATTTGAAACTATTTGAAAAATTGAAATATTCAAGAGTAGCTGCTTTGACTGAAGATGGACAAAAATATCCAGAATATATTTCACGTTTGCAGGACGAAATGCAAAACCGTAAAATGAGTTTTATTGTCAATAGAAAATTTCCTAGAGAAAGAGAATCACTTGAAATGCGACCTTACCTGGAAGATTTGAAAGAAAAGGGGGCAAAAATTATTATAGGAGATTTCTATGATTATGCTGCTCGAGCTGTTATGTGTGAAGCTTATAAATTGGTAAGTTAATTTGCAAATTTTAGGCATTGATCATTTGTATAGGTCATTTACAATAATTATTTTAGTTTAGAAATATATTTGGTTCAAAATGAAAAAGTAACTATCCTAGTTTGATGTTATAAAGTTTCCAGTATGAATGTTTAATTGAGTGTGAACAATGGCAAGATTCTAAAACCAGTAATCTTAAGAACTTCTGCTGTACCCCTCTACTTGAGTTATATTTGTGAGACAATGAATGAGCAGGTTTGATATTCTTGGAAGTTTCATAAATGAGATTTTATTTAAATTTTCTCATAGTTTATCATTTGTAAAATTTGTCTGTGTTTTATAATTTCTAAAAGGTTGTGAGCCGAAAATCAATTTAAAGAAATTAATATCATGACATGAATTGCAAGGGTTGCCAGATTTTCAGTATTTTCAGTTTTTTGTTTTCTGCTAAAGTTAAAGGGATTTGCAAATTAAATAATAAATAGCTTAAGTTATATTGTAAACATCACAAGTACAATAACAGTATAAGATGAGTTTTTTAAGTTTTTATGCAAAAATAAATCAGACATAGTAACCCAAATGGTCCTATTGCCACATATAATGCTATTGTCCGGTGGTCTAGGACTAAGATTAGCTCTGTCAGGTCTTGTCTTAACAAACTGCAAAGAATGGTCTGTGTAGCCTTGTCAAACTGTCTTAGGGCCACTCCCATGGCTGCTCTTGAGAGCTTACTTGGGTTTCTCCCGTTGAATTTCCACATTGAAGCTGAAGCTCAGACAGGTATGTAACGTCTTATGTTCCTTGTTTTAAGGAAGGAATATTCTAAGCACTTGTCATGGGGTCCTGCTTTTATTATGCTTAGTGATTATATGTCACTAAGATATGCTTTCCATAAGCCCTCCAAGATCCATTTTCCTACTAGAGATGAATGGCTCAAATCTCCTTGGTGGCTTAAAGGCAACTGTCTGGTATGGTACATCGATTGATCAAGGTTTAGTCTTAATTCAGGGGCAGGAATCTACTGCTTCAATGATGGTACCAAGCTCCACTTTCCTACTTACCTCTAGGTAGTTATGCCACTGTTTTTCAGGCTGAGGTCTATGCTATCATCTTGTGCTACAGGATATGCTTAGACCGGGATTATCTATACATACCTATCCACATCTGTTCTGACTGTCAGGCTGCTCTTATATCATTATCAAGGTGTAAATTCACCTCTTCACTAGTATGGGAGTGCTTCTCGGACCTCTGTAACCTTTCTACTCGTTACAAGGTTTACCTACATTGAGTGCCTGGGCATGTGGGTATTCCTGGTAATTAGTTGGCTTATGAAGCCGCACACGCTGGCTCCAGTGCGATTTTCTGTGGCCCTTATCCAGCTTTGGGAATTTCTCCTACATCCTTCAAGGCATCTATATTCAAGCTCTGGTGAAATTGCCCATGAGCAGTGGCACAACTCGGATGGTCAGAGACGAGCTAAATTGTGCTTCCCCTAGAGTGCATCAAAAAGATCTTCTTGAACTATACAGGAACAGTTAGAAGATCATTGGTCTTCTCACTGGACACTGCACCCTCAGGAGACACCTACACATTATGGATATTGAATCTGATTCTCTTTGTGAAGGTTGTCATCTTGAGGAAAAGACTTCACAACATATACATTGGGATTTTGAGGTCTATTCTGCTCAAAGATTTGAGCATTTAGGACAACATTGCATTAAAGCCTGGGAATTGCAAGATATTCCTGTCAGGTGTTTGCTGAACTCCTGACTCTTCAGCTATAAGCTCTTTCGCAAATCATGATTTAGCGTTTGGATACAATAGACCTTTGATCGATGTGCCCTGCTCTTTGGAGCTACGCGGTAGATGGTCATCCAAATGGCTCTCGTGAAAGTTTTAACCACTTGTGCTGCGCTTTGTATGTTTACTTTACCACCTATCTTTAATATAATGCTAAGACTGTAATTCGATATTACAGCATGTTTTAAGGTACAATATTTGCTATATGCTTTAAAAATGTATTTTAAAGCTTTTTAAACATTAATTTTTATAAAAATGGCTATATGAAGAAATTTTAAAGCACTACATAACATCATCAATTGAATGTCATGAATGTTTAAATAATTTTTGCTTAGCATTAACCTATAATTCTAGGCTAAAATTGATTATAGTAAATTTTTGCATTCTAAATCTTTTAATTTATGTTAAGAGCAGAATATATAATAGCAATTTATACATTTGAAGCATCTCTAATTTAACAGTATAAAGATAAGTATTTGTTTTACAGTTATCAATATTTATTTTGTTTAGTTTTTCTTAAAAACATATGCTTAAATACCAGTTCTATGCAATATTATTCTCTATTAGCTAAAATTTACATATATATTCCTAACATCATGAAATATTTTCTTGGTTTTTCTACTTTTAAGATTAATAATTGAAATCTAGTTTTAATTACGATATACTCTTATTTGCTCATTAAATTGTAAAGGATGGATGTTGAACTGAGTGGCTAATAAGTAATTGGAGCTACCACCATTGAAAAATTCTTATAATTTTCCTATAAAAATTTATAAAATGTTAATGAAGAGGGGGAATGAAAGGGTCATCAAATCATAATTTAGTTTTAAAGTAAAGAATAACCTTTACCTTAAATTACTTATTTAATACATACTTCTCATTGTCAAATATGGATATTTGTTTTAAGGAGAGAAAAAAACTTATTAAAGTATTGCAGAGAAAAGTAACTTGATTTCATTTTTTTTTCAGAAGCAAATTTGTGCTAATATTATTATGTTATTTTATTTTTTGTATTATTGTTTTCATAAGTAGCCAAGATTAAAAAAAATAGAATATTAAAAGTACCATATTTACTCACTACTTCTCCTATTTAAGAATTATGTAGGTTTTTGATTGGAAAAGTGAATATTACCTATTGCAAAGCTCTATATTGCTAAGAAATCTATATGACATAAAAAATTTTGTTATTTTGAAAAGATTTAGAATATAAAATATATGTCTTTTATTAACATAATGATCACACAGATAACTCAGTCATTACATCTGCAAACTGTTTCATAGTTAATTTGATGGTTTTAATAAATCTTTAGTTTTATTAAATTTGTCTAAACTTCACTTTACCAGTCAGTTCCGGGGCTTGTGACTCCTTAATTCGTCCTTGCTTTGCCTGATGCAGACAAAAATTGCTATGTATTAAAATTAAACTTGAAAAATATATTATACATTAGCGAGTAGAACCCTTAATTTATAACTTTTTTTATGATTTTTACATTTTTATCCTGTGGTAATTGTCTTTATCTTTATTTTAAAAGATAAAATGTAATTCAATCTACCAAATTTTTTACATTTAAATTTTTAGGGCATGACTGCAGCCAAGGGATATGTATGGTTCCTTCCACTTTGGTTTTCAACCAATTGGTTTGATACAAGCAAAGACTCAAATCAAAATAGTTCATCATCATCTGGTTTAGGACAGGTTGATTGCACTACTCGAGAAATGTGGGATGCTATTAATGGGCATTTAAGTCTTGCTTATAAGTTTTATGCTGATGACCATGAAATTATGCAAGAAAAAATTACTGTCTCAGCCTGGCTAAATAATTATGTGAATGAAAGTAAAGAAAAAGTAAGTAAAATATCTTTAATTTGAGTAAAGGGCAAGGGGGCAGTGAGGGGACATTTCCAAATTGTTCAAGAGAACATTTTTGGAAAGAAAGAAAAGCACAACAGTTTCTATGAAGGTTAAAAAAGTTTCTGTTTATTGCCTGATATCTAGTATAAATTACAGATGCATTTTAAGTACCTATCTGGAAATGTTACTGAACTGTTTAATGTAAAATAATCGTCTATGTAAAAAGTGTGGATTATAGCTATATTCTCCCAAGCCCTTCAATTATGTTTACAATCTTTTTATAAAATGTTTCTAAATTTTTGTGTATGTTGCTGGGAAAATTAAATTTTAATGCTTTATATAAACGTTTAAAACACAGAAATGTTAGAAGCAAAAAAAGTACTTACTTTGTAGCATTATTACATCTGAAAACATCCATCTTAAGGACTCAATTGCACATTTGTCAAGATAAATATTTTTAATACATTTAGAAATAAATTGTTATAAAAAAACCTAATAACTTAGAAATCTATAAAAAAATTATTATTTTTTAGTGCTCCTAATGAAAATGATTACTGTTGAAGGTACTTTTTGAAATCGGGGGAGCTGTAAACTAGTATTTTTGGGAGGGAGAATTTCTACTTTACCGAATAGAAGTTGGGATTTGACTGAATCATAAATTAGAGTAAATTTCATCTACTTCAATAAGAAACTTTAATTAGTCTGTAGTTAATATTTTCACAACCAATTGATTTTTGCCACAAATGTATTTCTCATTTAACAATTTATACTTAATTTATTATACTCATAAAAGAGCCGGGGTGGCTCAGTGGTTAAGACACTAAACTGTTATTGTGAAGAACTGGTGTTCGACCCCCTGGCTCACTGACGGCTTGAAGCCCTTGACCCAACTCTGATCAAACTGCCACAATCAGGCTGTTAGTCAAGAAATTGTGGAATCTTATACTCAAAGAGCCAAAATTCAAATAAATAATGGACCATTTGATGAATAAATATAAAAAAAATAATAAATCAATTTGCAACTAAACGAAGAAATAATATGTCATTATCATGAATCAAATAATAAATAATTAGGAAATGGAATGCTGAATAGAAATGAAATATCTTGAAAATGGCCCATTTGTTGCACCAGCTGTAAACCAAGAAAATGAAAATTCAAATCTGAAAAAGTTAAATTGACTCTTTTATTTTTACACTGCGGTAAATAATCAAATTCAACCTGAAGGAAAACTAAATTTTAAATAAGATATATATGCTTTAAAATTCCAATAAGAAAATTTGAATTTGAAAAATTGAATTCCTTTAAAATGACTGAAAACTTAGAAAGTAGGAAGGAAAAAGAGAGTAGGAGGTCACACATGACACGTCATATGAGCGATAAGGGAGAGAAAGGCACAAAAGTTAAATGCAAAGAATGAATCAAAGTTCAAAGAATTCGCAATATTAATTTAGATAAATCTTAACATCAAGTCCCCTAATTAAAATATTTCCTTTTTTTTTTTTGATGAAAAAATTTTTTCTTTTTTCCAGAAGACAGAAAAAGTTCATATTTTTTGTCAATCTTTTGAGTTATATATTTGAAATAATCATAATTTTGAAATTTGATAACTCCGAATCGAATATGAAATTTTAAACAAATGTGTTTTTTTTAATCTTTATTCATAAAAGTATCTCGGCTGCAAAAATTTTTATTTTTATTTTTCTGCAATTAAATTTTGTGAAAATCCGAAAATCTTAAAACTATTTCATTATTTCAAAGCTAATTTGAAATTTAAACAAATTAAGACGAAATACTTATTAACAATAATAAGGATACATGGCTTCCAAAAAAAATCATAATTTCCTTGCTAATAGTTTTCACTAAAGTGAATTATGTGGCACATAGAAAGAAATTTTTAAATTTGGTGTAAAATAATTTTAAAAAATAACTACATCAAAGTCATTTTAATGGTTACATAATCTTCAATCAATTCTCTAGAAATGCGCAAAATATTAAAACGTTTTATGTAATATTTTTAAGAGTTTTGTCAGTGAGAAACATGCTTGCTGATAATTTTTTGAAACGACGGTGCAGCATTCACCTATATTACTAACCAATCTGTATTTATTTATTGTTACACTTTTTAAATTTTTCTTTTTCATAAAAGAAATTTTTAATAAGTGTAACAATAAAGAATTTTGTGCCCCCTTTCAAAAATTTTCTCCACCCCATGCCTATGCAGCGACCTCCTGTAACTTCCTATCCCCGTACCCCTGTGTGGAATCACTGAAATTCACTATTGTGTACAAAAGAATTTATATATTTCTGTTGTCAATACACATTAAAAGTAAATTTTGAAAACTTGCTCTAGATAGGATTGCTAACAAATGTGTTAATTGACCACACATGAAAATATTTTTTGACATTTTACATAGAAATACTTAGCTTCACTATATATGATCACTTAAACTTAAAAGTAGAATGTTTGATAATTTACAAATAAATAAATTGGAATAGTAATATGTTGCTCACTTTAAATTAATATAATATCTATAACTTTTCTTGCTGGTTTTATGATATTGCATTAATTTATAATGTCATATCACATATATTGTTCATATAGAATTCATATAGTATATTGTTTTATGATATATCATAAATTTTTTACAGTAATTTAGTTACGTAAAAAATTTACTTACTTTTTCTCATTGGTTTTCCTGTTTTATATATTATTACATAAAACATAGTGTCACATAAAAAACATATACATTAATCTATGTTTTATAGTAATGTAAAAGGAGCTCATAATATTAGATTTTCCCCCCTATTCTAGGGAAAGGAAATAAGCCATTATGGAGGTTATGCTTATGATGCAGTATGGGTTTATGCTTTAGCACTGGATGCTTTATTAAAAGAAAATAATTCTAACATTGCTACTCTTCACACTCCAAGGACAGCTAAGTATGGGATTAATAATTTATAAATTTATGTGTCAACGTTAGTTTTAAAATAAAGCACAAGAAAAAACATCAACTTTAAATCATTTGTTCAATGCATAGTTAATTAATTTTTCTTTAACTTAATAATTTTACATTTTTATAAAGAGAAAATAAAATATGTAATGCTTGATTTATTTATTTTCTCATGATTTTGTTTGAGTTTCTTTTCAAAATTGGTTATTTGTACTTCATGTTTTTTTCCTGGACTTCTATACAAAACCATCGGGGTACTGAGGGAGTTAATTTAGGCATTTGCTTCTCCCTTAATAGAAATGGTTTAGTTTTATGGCTACCGGGGCCGGTGCCCCCTGAAGACGTTGGCTTCGGTGGTCATATTTTTATTTTTATTTCCTTCATTTCCTTTATTGCTACTTTTATTCCTTTTTTTCAAATTTCTGCTGCTTTTTAGCGCGTTTTTTTTTTCAAAGAAGTTTTATCTATTTAGAATATAAAAAATGTTTTGTTTTCTTTTAATAATGCTTGATTAATTTTGTCTTATTTATTTGAGTCAAGCTTCTTGTAACTTGATTTCATATTGTTTCCTAAATAAATATGAAATTTGTTTATTTAAGCTTTCTAAATTGATAGACATGAGACATGTTTTCATTAATGTCAATATTTTCCTTTAATATATTGACATGCTTCATTATTGACATACAATTGCTTCATTATGACCAAGCAACTTTAATTTGTTCTAACTCTTTTAAGATAAGTAAATATGATATTTAAATGCCTCATATTAGAATTTTTTTTATTAGAAATTAACATTTGTAGGGGTAAAAGAAATCCCAAATGAGAAGTTTCTTTTCCTACTTAACCAAGGTCTGCGCTAAGGACTTCAAGTTACTAGCCAGTAAATTAGCCAAATATCGAAAGTGTTAGTCAAATTTCAAAAGTCTTAACCACAAGCAAATCTTAATAAATTTTTATGATTACTTTTTTTCCCAAGAAAAATTTTAAATTAAAATACAAATTTACTATAAATTGAACTATTTTAAAAACACAAATTCAAATCAAGAATCATTTTACAGTTGAAGAGTAAATGAGCAATGAATGAGGCAAATGATCAAAAATGTAGATGTTTTATCATCTGTGAGGAAAGGCAATAAGAGTAGGTTTGGGTTAATTTTTTATAACATCTTAGGCTACTGCAGTAATATAAAGATAAAATTGAAGCAGCATTTGATATTTTTATGTATTTTGCCTATCTTTTAAATGAATGTATTTCATTTTAAATAAAACGTTTCATTCTTTAAGTAATTTATTTTTTAAATGTGCTTACTTTTTACTGTCGCGATTGTAATCATTCAGAAAAAAATAATCAAGTTGGAAGATAAGTTATTTGAATCATTTTATAGGTTTTTTTACTACTTGCAGAGATTCTTTAATGAAATTTGGGGGGGGGNTTCATTGCCAACAGTGTGCAGGTGGCTATACTATGTCATTGAAACTTTGTAATCTATAAAGATAAAATTAAAGTTAAATTTTCTTAATTTAGCAACATTTTTTATTATCATTTTAGCAACATTTTTTATTATCATTTTAGCAGTATTTTTCTTATTTTTAAATTTTACGATAAGTTTATTTTGATAAACAATATGTTATTGTCATGAGAACACATATCATCTAGAAAAGTAGTTGGTTGATAATATGCATCTAGCCCTGAGCCCGCAATGAACTTGTTAATTTATATTTTAAGTTTTCTTTTCTTTTTTCCTGATGCTTATAAAATCTCTCTTCTTGCTTACATTATCTGGACTTAATATAACTCTTAATTAGTTATGCAACTTATAAGCAAATCACTGTAATCGAATAAAAAATAAATATTTTTCTTTGCAGTAGAAGAGAAATTGTTCGCCAATGCTTTTGCGGAAACACAATTTGTTTCACCGAATTTATGATTTTATTGCATTTGGTTAAGTGGTGAATGCTTAGCGCAGGCCCTGCTTATCCTACAATAACCTTGATGGTGTTGTGTTGATGCAACTGCCAATATAAATGTTTCTGAAAAATGTACTATGAAGAAATTTTTGAAGCAATTGTAATATCTATTATCTCCTTTTACATTTTTTTTCTTGCTTTTAAAATTGTTGAATATTTTTATTTTTGAATATGGAAAATGCCAAAATATATTCCTGGTAAACTATAATTTTTAAAATTTGCTTGTTTGTAGTAAATCACAGTAATATATGTAGCTTATAATATCATTCTTACTTTTTTGTTCATGTGCGAATGAATCTTTTTATAAAAGTTATTAAAATAACAATATTTTTTGCCAAAATAATTTTATATCATTTACTAAAATTGTTCTAAAATAATGTTAGCTGTTTTTTGGTCTTGTTTTCAGTCGTTTTGTCCACTTTATAAATGAAACAAACTTCAATGGCGTCAGTGGACCATTAAATTTCTCAGGATCTAGTCGAATATCTGATGTTATAATCTGGCAGTGGATAGATAATGTTACACATCAAGTGGGAGTTTACCATCCTTCACAAATAGGTGGTGATTTAGAATTTAATGAAACAAAAATAGTATGGTTAACCCCTAATGGAGAAAAACCACATGATGGGAGTATGAGTAAGTTAAATCTCTATTTTAAATTTGTGCTAATCCATTCAAATGTTTTTTTCTTATATCTCAAAAACTTTTCTAACCATAGTTTCAATCTATCAATTAACTAATTTTTCAATCGCGTTTTCGACAGTTATTACGTTATTTATTGTTTTTTCAGTCAATTCGTCATAATTTTTAAAATAACAATAATTTTTAATACATAATTATTACAACTCTCGACATTTTCAAAATTCGAGAATTACATTCAATTTAAAAACTGATTTATAGAATGGGCGAATTTAACTGATTAGTTATTTTTACGTTAAACTATATTTCTTAAAAAAAATAAGAGTTTTTTTTAAGGTTAAAATTGAAAACTTTGGATATTTGGATTTCTTAAAAACTATACAAATATTTTTGAAATACATTTCCCTTTTTTGTGGGAATAAAGAACAATTTTCAGTTTCTAGCGTCTTGCCTTTTTTTAAGGTCTAGAATGAACCGTGTAAGAGATACATTAGCGTTGATATACATGTGTATATGATAGTTTTACTTTTATCTTATTCTTCAGTATTTTCCATCCTTTTTTTATGGCTGACTGTGTTTTAAAATTAATTATTTTTATCTTAAAATTGCTCTTTAATAGTGTTATTTGCTTAATCTTACAACTCAATTACTAAAAATTCAAACATATGTTGCTGTAATATGTCATTTTTTTAAACAAATCCTAAATTTTGCTTATACAATTTGTTGCGATTCTGCTATGAATCTCAGAATTTGGTGCTCAAAAAATTGCTCCAAATTGAAGTGTCTCACTTCCCACTCCCTGGTTTTATGAACACCAGGGTCAAATACGCTGAATGTAGACTCATTTGATGTTATTCAAGCAGGCAAGTATGAATTTAAATCTGAAAAGAAAACAGAAATTTAGTTTTTCTGTGAAAACAGCAGTATATGAGTTACATATGAGAGCAATATAGTTTTAGTAATCAAATTTCTGAATGATTGTAGTGGCAAAATTTTCAATGCATCTTTAAAATCAACCTCCTTTTTGGCCAATTTTTTATTATTGTACCTTCAACATGTTGGTTTTTTTTGTGGGGGGGAGGAGATATATTTTTTGAATTTTCTCAGTTTTCCTCTTTGACCACTCTCATTCGTGATATCCCAAAAATCAAACTAATATAGCTGAATTTGATGTAAATGTTTACAGAAATTGCTCTTACTCTACTGTGTAAATTGTATCATTTGTCTGTTGCAGACATGTTATCTACTGATTTCAAATGAGTGAGTGAATCTTTGAAAATGAAAAAAAAAATCACTTGCTTTTGGAAATCCTGTTCTTTGATTCTATTAACACTTTTTCACAAACCCTTAGAATTAGTTTCAATTTGTTTTCTAAGAACAAGGAGTCTAAATTATGTTAATTTGTTTTAAGTCTGCATTCCATTTAAATAAGCTATACTAAAATTCAACCGTCCTGTAATACTTTAAATATCTGAAGTGCAGGGAACTTAGCTAGATTTTGAGTTAAAAAATGAGATATAATACATGTATTGTTGATTATTAATTACATAACTAATTTTGGTTTTATTCTTAGGAAATGATTTATATTAGTGATCATAAATGTGGTTTATGATTTTAAATATTATGAGTTAAAATTAAATGAAATATTAATTTAAGCCTGATGCTCTTTTTTATTGTTGTACCTTAAATTTCTCTTTTTTTTTTTAATACAGAGAGTACAAATCAGAACTCAAACTAATCTAAATCTTGCTTGGATGGCATTAATATTTGTCAGCAAAGTTTTGAAATGCTTTTTTTCAATTAAAATTGCTTAAAATTTGATCAGACTTCTTTCATTACATTGAAAAATAGTTTAGTAATATGTTTCAGGAAAAATTATAGAACTGCTTTTTAAATTCCCATACTATACAATAAATATAAATCTTAATTTAGGCAAAGTTATTAAACTTTAATAGGTTCAAAAGAATCGTTTTCAGTTAAATTTTTTTCTAAGTTTTAAAGTTGAAAATGTGCTTAAATAAATCATTTCTTACAATTCTGTTAAGTTTAATGTATCTAATTTTGGAGAAGAAAAAATTTTTTCTTCAAGAAAACATGGTGTTTGGTTTGTTTTATTCCTATGTTTTTCAAACTGAAAATCGAATTTAATACAGTTGCTGTTTAAACTTCAGTTTAGTTTGCAATTTCAACTCTAGATAGTTTTAAAGATTTTAAACAATAAATTGTTGAGATTATCCTGGAATATTTCAATTTACTCAAGCTGTTTCTGAATGGTTCAATTAATGTTATGTTTTATTCATAGTGCATACCAAGTAATTGTAAAATGGGAAATTTTTATCTATAGCCAAAAATCCCTGTTTTTTCAACTTTTACATAAGTTAGTAAATTTATAGAAAAAATAAATATAAATGAATTTTTAAAAGATTTCCAGTAATAAACAATCTTTTTACTCTTCCAAGATTGTATGGTATATGTTTAAAACTATTTTTTAATCAAAGATTGTGTTAAAACAACTCAGCTTGTATATCTCATGAAGGGATGGAAAATAATTTATGCTTGATAAGCTTAAGTAGCTTTACAATTTTTTATGTCTTAAAACCTAACATAATTACTATGCATTCTTATAGTACACTTTATGTATGCAACAAATTGATATGTAAATCATTTTTATGAACAATTTGCGACTATCATCTTCATTTTTATACTCAATGTACCTAAAACAATTCAAACTTTTAATTTTAGATCTGAATGATTGTGCTCTGGCAGGTTTGAGCCAATGGCTAGGAATTACGTGTGACAACGCAACAATGCTAGTTTATATTATTGGCTCTCTTGGCTTAGCATTTGTTATGATATTTGGTGGTGGTTTTATTTTAAAAAAAAGGTAACAATATATTAAAATATTCATAGCATATTTATGTCTTGTTAAACTTATTTAGGATTTTACTTAAATGCTTACTCTTAAAATTAATTTTTGAGTCTAGAAAAACTCAAGTTTGAAGTATGAGTTTTATTTAAAAAGGCGTTTTGGAAAAAGTCCTCTCTAACAGTACAATTGATTTTTTTAAATGATGTATTTTCTTTCAATTTGCATTATGCTCATTTTATAAATTTGCTTTAATGCATAAAAATATATTAAGTGATGTACAAATTTTTATTACTATAGTTCCTGAAATATATGCTGCAATATTGCCACAGCCTCAAAAAATAGGCTACAAACTTCAAATATCCTTAGAAACACTGCATCAACACAGTTGTTTTATTTATGCTTTTATTCTTAAAACTGACACATGTATAGACAAGCCTACTTTAAATTCCATAATAATACATCATTAATTTCTAAGAAAGTTTACATTCACATTTTATATTTAGGTTAACCTTAAAATTAGCATACCAAACTCTAGGGCCACCACAGAATAAAGTTAAGAAGAAATAGGATTAAAAACAATAACAAATTTGACAAATAATCAATTGGAAAATACCTTAAAAATTGCAACCTCAAATACAGGGAAACCTTTCGGATAGACCACCTCTATGTAACGACCACTTTTAAGAGTCACAGAATTTTTTCCTTAGACTTTGTGTTGAGGAAAACCTTTAGGAGAGTCCATCAAAGCCTCTCCCAGTAACCGGGCAAGCATCTGCACCAAATGCGGAAAAGGTCAAATAAGGCAACACGAAAGAAACCTCAAAACAAAAAATTTAACAAAATAAATAAATAGATTAAATTGTATTCAAAATATTTGTGTGAGGCTGTTATTTAAAGAGCTCTTCATGACAATACAACCTCGTGTTACTACCACATTTTGCACTCAGAGTGCAGTAAAGAAGATTCTCTCAATGAAGTGGGAAATTAAAAAATAAAAAAAAAAGTTTTTTTTAGAAAAACAAGCATCTCAAACAAGCATCTTCTCATCTTTTAAAGCTAACTAATTTTTATGATATAAAGTTAATAGCAAACTTAAACAAACAACATTGTTGTATATTTATTTAAAATAGCTTTATCATTCATAATTGGCAAATTTGTTTTTATGCATAATTATATTAGTTGTGATCATTTTTATAGCCGCTAAATTTTATTCGTCGATTCGTCTTTTCATGACGCCAACAGAAGTTGCATTTCCGCACCAAGAAAATGACACTGACTAAAATTAAAATCGTTTTTGAAAACTCATGTACCTTCGATAATAATTTTGAAGTCAATGGAGGTAATCTCTAAGAACGATCAACCTTCTTCAACAACCATTTCGCTGTGGAACGGAGAGTAATCGCTCCCAAGTGGTTTTACTGTTTATCACATTATATTCATGCTTTAATTTAACAAAACCATTTAGCAAACTTGACAGTAAATTTAAAATTATAATTCATTATTTTTGTATTATAAGTATTTATTTTTATCTGTTGCACTGTAGATATGTATAGTATCTCAGTATAATCCTTTTTCTCCTGTTTCAGACACTAACAAAAAAGGATAAAAATTTCTTGTAAAATTGATTCTTATTTTAATGAATTATCCTTCTTAGTATTTATTATTTCTATTTTTAAGAAAAATAACAACAGGCCACAAATGATAAAATTTAGTAGCATACGCTAAAAAGAAATACTATCTCTCTCCCACTAATGAATTTATTGATGTGATCCTCTGGAGCAAAAGGTTGAAGACTCTTATAGAGAAGTGACGATTAACATCTATAACAATACTTTATTTTAGCTGCGTAATTATGGACAAAGATCATATTTTGTATTTGCATGACATTATTGACCGACTATCTTGCTTACGAGAATTGCAAATTTTTTTATTTTTTTTATGGTAATATGGTGGCGCAGTTGGTAAAGATGTTGCTAACTTCACTCCACTGGAGGCTGAGGGTCGTAATTTTGATCCTGGAAGCAGTAAGGTGCATGTTAAATCTGTCGTGTTTAAAAATCGCTCGTTGGTTGTAATGTGCGGAAGTTAAGAGAGAGTGTTACAAGCCCGCGTGCTGTCCATGTAGTCTGACTGGGTCAAAATTCAAATTGAATTATTTCTTAAGACTTCTTTTCTGAACTGTTTTCTTAAGGGTTGCATTTAAAAGTATCTATTTTATTCTAGTTTTTATAGATTATATTTCTAAAATAAAAGCTGTGAGGCAAAGCTACTTTCAATGATTAATTATAATTTTATGTTACATTATGTTTTTTATGTCATTCTTATTATAGTGCAAAGTTTATTATGTTTAGATATGAGGAAAAAATAAAAAGGACTGAGGATCGAATGAAAGAACTTGGTCTGAATGCCAATAATGGTCCTTTTGCATTGGATGAATGGGAAATACCTCGCGATCAAATTGTTATAAATCGAAAAATTGGGGAAGGAGCATTTGGTGCTGTTTTTGGAGGAGAGGCAAAAACTTCCGATAAAGTTTGGATTGCTGTTGCAGTGAAGACTTTAAAAAGTGGTGCTAAGCCAGAAGAAAAGGTAATTTCTCATTATATTTTTTATTCATTCAATTGTTTGCATTTCTTACTGCGCAGTGACTCCAGTTTTTATCCGTTCCAAATGTGCTAATCAAAAATTCAAATTCTTACATTTTTTTTTAATAATGGAAAAGGAAAAATATGGTAATAAAAACGACAAAACTTGTGTAGTAATTATAGTTTACCCTTATATTCTGTTCTGCTTTATTTCTTTAACAGTTTCTAAAAAATAATTTAACTACTATCTTAAAATACACTTTTGTGCAATTTAATAGAGTTGTATGCAATTTAATAGAGTAATATATTTATAAAAAATATTAAATTTAAATTATTACTCATTACTCGCTACTACAATTACTCACACTATTGTATTGATATATTTTGCTGTGACTATATTAATGCAATATTAGAAAGCACTAATTTTTGCTGATATAATCGTGTGAGCTGACAACAAGATTATATCTTTTCCTTATTTTGTTTTTCAGATTTTTAATGTCTTTTTCTTTAAAATTTTAAAAATAGTTTATTAATAATAAATTTTCTTCTGAAGGAAATTAAGTAAAATAATTATAATAAGTTTAAAATAAAGAGAAAACATGGAAAAAACTTAAAGATTTTTGAAAATAAAAAAAAGACGAAAAAATTATTAAAATAAAATATTTTAAGAAACATTTAAAAAATTTTAAAAATGTAGAAAAAAATTTAAAAGCTTTAAATCAAAATAAGAAAAAGATATAATCTTGTCATCAGCTCACCTGATTATATCCTCAATTAAAAGTGCTTTGTAATGTATTAATACAGCCAAAGCAAAATATATCAATACAACAGTGTAAGGAACACCAAAGAAATCTAAACGAAAGTAGAACAAATTAAGCAAAAAATGTACAATAAAACAAATCAAGCAAAAAATAGAAAATAACAATTAAAGAAAATATAGAATAAAACACAAAATGTAATATATAAAGTGAGCAACGAATTCATATGCACTACCTCTTACCTGCAACAAGTTCGCCAGATTACAAAATATGAATGTAAAGGCGTAAATAGAGAATGGTGCGATCATTTTATGGCACATTTTTACTAAGCCTGTACAGAAGCCTGTTTGATTTGTTATTTTAGTTTCCTTGGATTGGCTTGAAAACGGAATTTGAGCAAAGTAGTAATATTGTACTGGCTAATTCAAAATTTATAATTAATAAGGTTGAATTTTAATTATAAAATTTTAATATTGATGATTGTAGAAATGTTACCATTTAATGAACAAAAATTATTTTTAAAAATTCTTTATTAAATATTAGGAGATTTCTGGCCACGGATTTATCCTATAATTGGATTTGCACATGGTAAAAATATAAATTTAGTTAACGAAGAAATTTTTAATAAATTTATTAATAATTATAATATAAAATTAACTGAATGATTTTATATAGAATTTAATTGCTTTAGTTGGATATCTATTGTTTTTCTATGAAGTTCGTCTGTTTATTTTTTTGATAAATAAACATTACTACAAATTCTTTTTATTTGATTTAAAATGGTATTTAAATAAATGTTTTTAGAAACATAGAGTTCTATGTTGTTAGTTAATTTATATTAAATTTAAAATAATTTCTTTTATTGTATAAATCAACAATGCAGATATTTTTTTTTCTTATATAATACTTAAAACTAAAAAATAAAAATTAATATCGTCGTCGTGATAATGAAGCAAGGTTGATTCC
Source organism: Parasteatoda tepidariorum (assembly GCF_043381705.1). Taxonomy (NCBI): domain Eukaryota; kingdom Metazoa; phylum Arthropoda; class Arachnida; order Araneae; family Theridiidae; genus Parasteatoda; species Parasteatoda tepidariorum. The sequence goes on from NC_092215.1 coordinate 42,582,617, forward strand.
TCGGTTAAATATTATTTAATAAAATTGTATAATTTTGAAAATTAAAGATAATTAAATCATCAAAATTAAAGTTACACATTTAATATTAAGAGTATAGTTTTTTTCATAATAATGTAATAAGTAAACTAAGAGTGTTAATTTAAATCCTTGTAGTATTTCATCAATTTGAAATTTTGTTTATTATTAGTAATAAACCGAGAAAAACCTTATTTAATAATGTTCTTTATTATTTTATTCAATTAACTAGTGAAATTGATCCCAGGGTTAGTTTGGTAATTATTAGACCAACAAGTGATTGCTGGAAATTTAATACGAATTTTATTCAATTTTGGACTGACATGGAAATGTATATGGAAATTGTATGTTATTAATTTTAATTTTTAATCTCTTATAGATAGCTAAAAAAAGTTTATGATAATATTATTATTTAAATTACTAAGCTCAAAATTTTTACTATTTTCAACTCCATATGTAAAAGTTGTACATAAAATTTATTTACAGAATATTATTGTTAGCTTTGTCTATGGGATATAAATAAGACATAAATAAAATCTTAATAATTAAAATAAAAATGAAAAGATGAATGTGTGTTTGTTTGTATGGTTTGTTTCTATGGATATAATTACAAGATTCTTTTGTAATTGCTTAATTGCTCGATCAATTTTAGAAAAAAAATTTGAATTGTAACTCGTATCTAAATTTTTCTTATTATTATTAAAAATAAAAAAATTTCATGTAATATTAAGCAACCTATTTGCATTCTGTTCATATACTTAAAGGTTAAAAGAATCTGTTTGATATCTTAATAAAAAAATTTAGAGATCATTATAAAATAATTTTAGAATTTTATTAATTGATATCAGAAAACTTTTTAGCTCTAAGTTTTCTATGTTATTTAAATTACCAATAATAATTTGTTTATGATGTTTATCACCAAATTCAAAATATTTTTCTTCTTTACTGTAACATTCATAATCAGATATATTAATTTTCCATAAATTTTCGTTAATACAGTCAAACCCCGCTATAGTGAACCTCCAAGGGACCGGAATTTCTGTTCACTATAACCGGGAGTTCACTATATCCGATACGCAGGCAATTTAACTAATGGTTCCCAAACTCCTCCCTATTATTACACATTGTTCAAATAAATGACTGAAAAATATTATGTAGTAGCAAAAAATTTGTTATTTTCCATTACTCTTTGTCTTGTGTACAAAAAAAATTAGTAATCTTTAGCTGATGAGCAATCCTCAACATCAGATATGCAAAAACTTCCCGACACACAGATAATTTTTCCTGAATTTCTGTTATTCCGCTTTTTAAACCTGTCTAACCTGCCATTTGAGCACATAAAAGTAGTCTCATAAAATCGCTTAGCTTCGATTGGTGAACCACTTCAGTAATGCTTCTTCAACATCCTTGTGGTCTGCTTTTCTCATCTTTTTTCTGCCATCTAAATTTTTTTCATGAGCAGAAATTATTAATTGCCTATTTTTCCATATGTTACAAACTGCAGATTTGGATAGTTTATATTCCCTGCAAATATCAGCTTGATTGCATCCATTTTCAATTTTTCTGATTATGCCCATTTTATCATCAATTACGTTTACGTTACGAGAACGTTTAACGTTTACTGCTCGCCATAGTTAAATTTGAGACACTTGTTTGCAGGATTTTTTAAACTGAACTGAGAGGAAAAAGGAGTTGAAATGAGGCCCTTATCAACACATATTAGTGTCCAACCCTTTGACCAATAATGAATATTTGCTTAATCCCTCTGACATAAAATGCATATTGATCTAACTGACACTTTACACCGTCTGCCTGGGTTGGAAACTTCTGCTTTGTTTGTTTAGAGATGGGAAAATGAGATAAAAGAAGCAAACAAAGAAAAATGCTTTTCTCTACATTCCCCTCTATAGATGGTTTTGAAAATCAGTATATGTATTTTTTTTTTGAAGAAGAAATTTCAAAATTATTACAAAAAAGAAATCAAGTTGAAGACTGAATTTCTCTTAAAATTTAANGGAAAAATGCTTTTCCCTACATTCCCCTCTATAGATGGTTTTGAAAATCAGTATATGTATTTTTTTTTTGAAGTAGAAATTTCAAAATTATTACAAAAAAAAAAATCAGTTAAAAACAGAAAAAAGTTCATTATATCCAACTTCCTAACTTTTTTAGTTCACCATATACGAGAGTTCACTATAAACCGAGTTTTATTATATTTAGAGCTTTTAATTATGTTAAAATCTTTTAATGGAAACATATTTTTAAAATTTTTGAAAATATTAGAAAATTTAAACTTATCAAAAAAGGGGTTTTGAAAGCTAGTGACAAATTATAAGTTATCTATATTTTTCTTATTATTTGGTGAAATTTTACTCATTTTGGCTTTCACAAAATCGAAACAAAGAATTTTGAAGCATAAATTAGTAAAAGAAAAGGTTTTCTTTTTCCAATGCCCACCTATGCTGACATTCAAGATTTCAGGCGTATAAGGGCAGATTTGTTGGTCACTATTTCAGGGGCACCGTATTAGGTGGGCTAACGTTGTTCCCATAGTAAGGACAGATAGTACAGTGAATGAACGAGCATCTGTGCCTTGTCCTGGATTCAAACCCAGAAGCTTTCTGATGCAAGGCCAGTTTCCTGACCCCTACGCAGTCTAGTCAGCAGTAAAAGAAAAGTTGTTAATAAGATCGTGAAGCTTATATACATCATTATATTTAAGGAAGAAAACAAAATCTTTCCTTAGTTTAATATTATAATGCTTATTAAAGTCTTTTTCCTTATTAGAAATAAAATTTACAATTAATTTGTCATTATTAAGAGAGTTTTTATTAAAACCTGATCCACATTTACCTCGATTTGTATGCTTATCTTTAATGCGAAAAAGTGAGTAAGTTGTGGAGTTATTATAGTTAATCTGTGTATGTTAGAAGTTATTGTTTATTATGAATAATTTTGTTTCTGTAGTTTTAAATCAATATCTTCTACTATATCTAAAATATTAATTTTAACACTGTTAAAATCTTATGCTCTAAAATGATTCAATTCAAGGTTATTGATAATTCTATTACTGTTTATGTCTGAACGAAGTTAATTAATTCTAATATTAAGATAGTACTAACTTGTCCAACATATTACACGTTACAAAAACCACAGGTTAATGTATAAATAGCATTATTAATTTATGTATATATAACTTTTTAAAAATAGAAATAGGAGAAAAAAGGGAAGTACCAAAAATAAAATTTACTAGGACTTCAAGGATTTTATTAATGAAGGCATCAATTGATATAATCAACATAATGTAATTTAATCTATTTAAAATTTAGATTTTAGAAATTAAAGAGATTTTTTTAATTACTTGAAGTTAGATAAAATAAAACATATTCAAAACAGAATATCGCAAACTTTTTGAACTGAGTTGAAGATATGGAAAAATATCGATATAAAAATAATTATAAAGGCAAGGATTTACCTAAACCAGACTATTTAGTTTCTGATTTTACAAATAAAAGTTTTAATAAACTTGATTTGAAAATTTTTTTTTGAATTCTCCCTATTCAGCAAATATGCAAACTTACTTTTAAATATACAAAAAATTAAAAATAAAATTAATTTGTAATTATAGGGTTGTAGCTACAGATAATTAGGACTATCTTTATAAATGTGATGACTTTAAAAACGCTACTTTTTTTAAAACCTTCTATAATCATGTTGTTACCGGGGATTTAGATATTATACTTAATGTATAACTTAATATACTTGATATATAACTTAAAAAAATTGGGTTTCATTTTCTATTTCTAAAAATAAGGTTATTTCTATTTTTATTAAGAAATATTGATGAGTTAATTTTAAAATTATCATACAGACATAAGGATACAGACATAAGGCACAGCAGACCTTGGCCCATAGAGGGCCAAGGCTTGCTGTGCCCATCTCAGTTTTCTTGACCTTGGGCTATGGGGTGCCGGAGCAGATGTTCCGGTTAGGTGGTCAGCTGAACGCGGAACCCCCAGTATTTAGTTCCCAAGCGTGCTTGGTACTCATTTATCGACCCACTGAAAGGATGAGTCAACTTTGCCCGGCCCGAGGATTGAACCCAGGACCTGTGGCATGGGAGCGCAAAGCGCTGCCACTCAGCCACCGGGCTTCCTGATATTAGAAATCTGGGAAAAATGTTAAAAATATTAGAAATATGGGCGAACTGATATTAAAAATGTAAAATGCTCAAAGCAATTTCTGTATTACTACTATTGATAAAACTGGTAGATATTTTGCAATTATTTGAAAACTTTTTTACAAGCAACTTCTTCCTGATTTATTATTTAATAAAATTAATGTTATACATTAAAGACTAAATTAAACTAAATAATTTTTTTTTTTCTTTTGCTAATCCAAAGCTTCATGAAACCATAATTAATTTCAGGTTTATTGCAAGTGGCATAAAAAGTAGCATGAAAAAAATTAGCATTAAATCTGAAAACATTCTTAAAAGGTACACAATAAAATTAGTAAACATATTAAAAATACTAATCACCTGAATTGGAATCAATAATAGTACACAAGTTTTGAAAACACTAAAATCGTTAAATAAAATTGATTCTCTAAGCTGTTTTGATTTAGAAAACTAATATACTTCCCTCCGTACTATTAAAATTCTTGATGACCTTCTTAAAATTCTTTGCCTATTTAATCTTAATGATGCTATTGATTTGATGAAGACCGTGAAATTTCTTGTTCATATTGACCTGAACAACAATTATATTATTTAATAACTGTCTTTTTCAACAAATTAATAATATCCTTATGGGCAATAGTTTTAATACTAATGTTTGCAATATTTTTCTTTTTCTACAAGAATATAGATTCATGAAATCATTTAATAAACTTAATCTTTCTGCAAATTCCTCCTTTTCAGATTTATTGATGATGTTTTTTGGTTATTAATTTTGATGATTTTAGCTAAGAAAATTTATCCAAGGTAATTAATTCTTAACAAAACTAATATTTGAAATTTTTCAGCGAATTTTCTAGATTTAACTCTTAAATTAATAAAGCTAAGCAAATTTCCTTTTATTTATTTATTTTTTCATGAAAGAAATTATTTTAACTTTCCATTTAAATAGAGTATCAATTTTAATTTAAACTTATCCAATGAGGTTTTTACCTGTATTATTACCAGACTCTTAGGTTTTAAAAGAATAATCCCAATTATTAAGAGTTTTTAAATGAGACTTATAATTTTAAAACAGATCTAATCAGTAACCATTTACCTTATTCATTTCATCAATTTCGTTTTAACAAAATTATAAACAACTTAGAACACTAATTTTTTTTTCTGATCATAGTTATTAGCTCTAATTTATTTTTTTGAGATAAAAACAAATTATGATTAACTATTCTTACAACCACTGGATGGAATAGTTTGGATGTATGACCTTTTATACTGGGTCAATTAATTTATTAAGTAAACTTTTTAATTGTAGCCTTTTAAAATAATTTTACCTGTCCAGTGTAATAAACGTTTGTTTTTTATGCTAAGCATGTATAGGGGTTTTGAAATAATAAACAGACACCCCCCCAATGAGTACTGGCAATAAGTGTAGACTTCACTGTTATGAAAAAATGTGTGAATGAAGGATAATATCTATAAACTGCTTTCTATCTATTTATGAAGGCTCCGTCTTATAAACAGTCACCCTATGACACAAGGAAAGCCAGTATAGTGGTTTATTTTTAGTTTGTATGCATATGTAAAGCCCTAAATATTACTAATATGAATGCTTTTTTTTCCTTCAAAGATTTTACAATTTTAATGCTATTCTTTATTGAATTTTAAAAATTTCTTTTCCTATTATGGGTTTTGTTACTTAAATTTTCGAATTATTGTTATTATTTAAGTTTTTCTTTCATAGATGGCATCACTGAATTTTAATTTGATATTTTTACCATTTATTTTATACAATAAAGCTTCAAACACATTAATTATATATTTTCTTCTTTAGCAATCTTTGTTAACAGATAGATTAGTCAACCTAATTTCAATGTATTTTTTATTTTAATTTATTTTGGTGAGTTTGTTTTCTGCTTTTCTTTTTTCATTTTAAACACATTTACAAATACGTTATTTTATTTTTTATTATTTTTTCGAGGCATCAACGCATTATACAGAATAGTTTTGGGGATAATTATTTTTTATTTTAAAAGTCTCCTGTAAAGGAATGCATCCTGAGGAGAATCTTTGTTTATTCCATCATATTTTATAGTAGTTATAATTCTGTTATGTTTGTGTGTATCTATCTACACACACATGTATGTATATCTATATACATATAATAAATAATTTTCTTTTTCTCTTTTTTTTATTATTCTGTATTTTTTTTCATGTTTTCTCTTCATTTTGAACTTTATATATCTATATGTGTGTGTGTGTCTATATCTTTCGATTGTCTATATGTGTGTGTATATATCTATGTCTTTCTGGACAATATATTTAAATATTAATGGATCTTAGTAACGTGGGACTGATTTACTTCCCGAGCTACTAAAGACACATCATCACATTTTCTGAGATAATCAGATCAATATTATTACTTTCTTTATGGGAAAGGTTTGAAATGAATACGTGTTAGATACAAGCTCTATTTATGGATTATATTTATTATATAATTCTTTTAACATTACGTAAAATATATTGTCCAGAAAGATATAAAGACCCTCTTTCCAAGGTCAATCAGCTTTTCTCTATCTATCCACCAGCATGCAATGTGGTGCATTTACTTCAAGCTTTTTATCTTTAAAACTAAAACCCTTTTTATCTTAAAAATTGAAATATGTTTTTTTTTAATTAATAAAACATTGGGTTAGTAATGATAACAAATAGCTAAAGTTAAGTCAGTAATGAAACGTTAATTAATTTGAACACAATTTTATGTGTTAAATTTAAAATTTATTAAAGATTTGACAATTCATTTGTATGCCTCAAATATAAAATAATAAGAAAATGTAAGGGTAATTCTAAATTGAATAAAGTTAATAATCAGTACAATAGTAACTTTTGCGATGAAAAATTAGTGATTAAAAAAATTACCCCTTAACATTGGCATCAAAAGAAAGAGATTTTATTATTCCTCTCTCTGTAGATAAAAATGCCTTATTATTTAAGCCTTTCTTTTTAACATGATTGATGGGGAAAAAAATATTATTGGCTTCACAAACTTGATCTTCAAAATGGTGTATACATTACACTCTATGTTGACTCATTTATCCCAAAACTGATGACTGCCATGAAATGCAAATTACTTCTATTGGAGTAGGTGACAGCAATCTTTCCACCTCAGGCATGAATAGATTAAACATTGCAACGTAAATAGTTTTTTTTTCTTCCTTCTTTTATTCCTTTGTGTTTAACAAAAATTGAAAAAAAAAAAAGTTTATTAAGCTATGAAATTTTTTAAGTAAAATGCCACATTAGGAAGTGCAGTTAAAGGTTAAATTACTTCAATTTAATTTTCCTTTGCAGTCATATATTTTGTAACAGACTTAAATGATCTTCTTCTTTCAGCTAGATTTTCTTAGTGAAGCTGAAGTTATGAAACAATTAGATCATATGAATATTGTAAAACTTGTTGGAGTGTGCACAATGGGAGAACCAGTTTATACAGTCATGGAATTTATGCTCTATGGTAACTATATTCCATAATTAAAATACTAATTGTTTTAGCAATTGATTCTAGACTCTGATAACAATACATATTTTGTTGCAGGTGATCTTAAAACATACCTTCTTAGTCGGCGTAGTCTGATTGCTTCTGAAAAAGACAGAGCAAGCAATGATGAAGTCTCTGATAAAAGGCTTACGAATATGGCTTTAGATATTGCTCGAGGGTTAAGTTACTTAGCAGATAAAAAATTTGTCCATAGAGATCTTGCCTGCAGAAACTGTCTTGTGAATATATCAAGATCTGTCAAAATAGCAGATTTTGGAATGTGTCGACCTATGTTTGATTCTGATTACTATCGTTACAATAAAAAAGGTATTTACTTGTTAAGCTTTATACCTTATATATTCAAAATTTTGGCATATCAATTCCATGTTAAGTATGAAATCCAAAAGAACCAACGAAAATAAGGATAACAGAAATCAAGAAAACTATTATAAAAAGTTCGATTTATTTTAAAAATCTATATAAAATTTAAATAAATAATATGAAAATAGTAATTTTTTTTAAAAATTAATTTTAAAAGTTTTTACTTTTTTGTACTTAATTAAACTTTATTTGTTTTGAATTTGAACTATTCATTTATTATTTATTCTTAGCATTTATTTGGTCAATTTTAGTTTCTCCCATTTCTTTGTTTCTTCTGCTTATTTCCACTTTCTTCCAGTGTCCTGGAAGAAATAGGTTTCTTCCGGACAAAAAGCCAACCCCTGTTCATGCATGTGTCCAACCAACTAAATATGAATTAATACAGGGGTGTCACTCTTCAGTCCTGAGGACTGAAATCAGTCTTGAGAAAAGATCAGTGAGATGAAATCAAACCTCCAATTAATATTTATTTCCATTTAGTTTTGTAAATTACGTAAAAATTGTATTTTCTTTTTTGCTTAAAAAAAATTTTGACTATTGATTTAAAAAAAGAAAATGGAATTTATAGAAATAAAAAATTTAAGGTAAATAAATAAAAGGATAAAATTTGATGATGGTGAAGTGAGAAATAAGTAAAGATATGAATAGAGATTGGTGTAAAAAAATATAAGGTTAGCTGTTATTTTTGTTTTGTTTGTCTTATAAAAGTGAAATAAAGAGAATAATTGTACCTTTTTAGAAAAAGTAATCAAGTTATTGATATAATATCGCTCATGGGCTGCAGTAGTGGCGCAACTCAAACACACGTTTTGGACTGAGAACAGGTGTAAATATGAAAATACACATTCTTTCAGCAGCAATGCTAGTACAACTCATAATTCAACTTGAAGGTAATCTTCGTTTAAGCAAACTAAACCATTTCTTATGCATTTTCCTTAGCAATGAAAACTTTAAACCCACTTATCTCACTAACATCATTTTTTGAGTTGTGCGGTTGTTGCAACCCATGAGCGATATATGGATCATTCTCGTTTAAAGTGATTTATAAATTTTTGCTAAATAAGATAGATCATGTTAAGCAGTCAAAAAATGAGTTCAGTCTTGAAATTTTTTTAGAGTGGCACCCATGATTAATATGATATTGATTAGGTTGAAAAGATCTAAACATGAAATCTATCGATACTAATATTGGTAATATTTACTTACCAGAAGAATTGGGCATCTAACTAGGGACATAGGATAGGAAAAAAGTTGAATATGAATTAAACAGGGAATCCTTATTTATAAATAAAAAATAATTAAGTATAAGCTTTTTATAACCTGTTTCTATTCATTTTAATGCATTGTTTTGATAGATTTCATTTTAGAAAAGTACTCAAGCTATTGGACCCAGTGTTCGTGTTAAAAATACATTCACCTATATTACTATTAATTAAATATATTTACACTCTAAGAACTCATAATATACCAGTTTGATGATAGTTTAATCTGTGAGTTAAATTTTTAGGAATGCTTCCTGTCCGATGGATGTCCCCAGAGAGTCTAACTGATGGATTGTTTACACCTATGTCTGATGTTTGGAGTTATGGTGTTGTTTTGTATGAAATAATTACATTTGCAAGCTCACCTTACCAAGGTCTTTCAAATAATCAAGTTCTTGACCATATAAAACGTCATAAAACGCTTCCAGTTCCAAGTGGTGTAAAACCTAAATTGTAAGTATTAATAATCAATCGTAATTCTTTTATTTGTTATGAAAAGTCAGAAAAATAAAAGAATTTTTTAAAATTATTTTCCCTGAATAGAATCAAATAGTGAAAGAAATAGAGAGAAAAAATTAAAATATAACCACATAAAAATCCTGTATAATCCTATTAAGTAATTAGTTGTTTTAGTTTTTAATCATCGAATGGCCTTGCACTTTAGGTTAAGCTTTCTATTTTCATTTTTAAGATTTTGGCATTTTTAAACTGTGTAAACATATCACATTTATAGAGCGAACAACAAACTAGGTTATTAGCGTTTTAAGGTCAGTAAAATAGGACATTTATTTTTATCGAAACCAATAATTATTCTGTCTAAAATATTGAGTTAACAATAAGAACTTTGTTAAGCTCCAATGAAAACTTATAAACTATAAAATATAAAAACAGTTTTTTCCCTTAAAAAAAAAGTTTCTTCTTTCTGTATCTCTTTCATGGCAATTTAACATATTTTATCCTTTTTATCAGTCTTATTAAATTATTTTCATTATCCAAAAAAGTAAACATTTACAAGGAACAAAATTAAAGATGGCCTTGTAAAAATTAGTTTTTAAAAATATGTTAATTTATCCTTAATAATCTTTTTTTATGCATTGAATTATAATCTTCATTGCTCAGAGACCATTCTTAAATCAGTAAAGTTATCTACATTTCTATTAATAAAGGATTGAGCCTCATTTAGAAGGTTCAAACAGAGTTACACTTTGCTATAACTTATTGTTACTATAATATTTGAGAATATATAGTTTATTTATTAGAGTTGTTTTATTAAAATTATAATTCTTATAACTTAATGAAAGTAGTGAATGCACAGTGTTTACAACACTACCATGTAAACTTTAAATATGCTTTTTTGAAAGCCATTTTGTTTACTCCTGTAAATCGTGTATGTAGTTAACTTAGAAACTAAAAATTCAACATTGTTTCAAAGCTTACAAATTTGCCCCTTGATGTGCTGTTTCACAGGGTTTATAGTCATCCTGATCTTCCAGATAAAAAAAAGTACCTTTACTTGTCCTGTTTTTAGCTTTTTGTTCTGATATCCTAATTTTTGTATGTGTTCACATTTCCTTAGAATACTAATTTTTAAAAAATAGACTTGAAAAACTGAAAAGTTTGGATTTATGATTATTTTTTTTATTTTAATTGATAATGCTAATAAAAATGGCAAAATTCGATGGATCCAATATAACATAAACAGTCTACTAATTATGTACATAGTTCAGGCATATATCCTTACCCACAGGATTCATTGTTTAAGAGCCTGTTTTTTTTTGTTTTTTTTTAAATATGGACAAATCAGGCAGGTTTGGATACTTGATATTTTTCTTTTTGTACTTTTTTATGCAGTGGACCTTTGTATTGAACTTCAAAGATCATTAAAACTTCTCCGATAAAAAGGCTTTTAACGTCGAGTTTAACTGTCAATATCTACTAGTTCCAACAGTGAGCGCATACCAAGCAAGTACCTAAAAATGTAATCATGTGTGGTTTATATTTGGCATGACAATAAAATTAACTTTAAAATAAAGTTATTAAAACTGAAATTTTGCAAAATTTTCAAGGTCATTAACTGCCTTTTCCAAAATAGACAAGTATGAAATTTTCTAGAAAAGAAGCCTTAAAAACAGCAAAATAAATTCACAGGTCTATGGTTAGTGATTAAAATTTTATGTAATGTGACCTTAGTTTGAGACCTGATTAATTGAATGCAAAAATAACTATGAGAAAGCTGTAAATTGTTTAATAAATTTGATTTAAGTGTAAATATGAGTATCTGAAGTCACAATCAACCTAGTCTCAAATTAGAATTTCAATCTAGAAACACTGATCTAACAGTCTCAATCTACAATTCACTGAGGTGATCAAAAGTGGGAGAAAGATTACACTTTGCTTTCTAGACTAGTGGCATTGTTTAAATGTATTTTTTTAGGCTGAGTTGAATAAAATCTCATTCAAGTCGATACAACTGATAAATCAAAAGTTATAAAAGTTTTTATGGGTAAATAGTACAGTACATTGCTATGCAGAGAAACAGTTTTGATTCTATAGATTTCTTAGGATTAATCAAATGAGATGAAAACCATTTTATTATGTATTAACAGTTTTAGAAATATTTAATAACTTATTTTAATGTGTTGAATGCCACGCTAATTTTACATAGCTTGTTTGTCTGGCCTAAATGATTTTCTCAGTATGTATTGCATTACTTTCTTCAAACCATTTTAGTAACGATAATAATATTTAAAAAAAATTAAGCATTAAAAATTTACTCGAATTATGTGTTTCTAATAATCTTAGCTTCGCGGGTCACCGGTGACCCCTGTGACGTTATGAACAAACTCAGTGCCAATCACAGGTGACCCCCGTGGCTCTATGAACAAACTCAGTGCCCGTCACCGGTAACCCCATTGCATTCAACATGTTAAATATGCTGACTGTTTTGAAATAAGAACTTTAGATTCTAGCTTTAGATTAAAATTAATAGTAGGACTAAAAATAAAAATCAGCTGATAAAATTAGTGAAAATTAGCTAATAAAATTAGTGAAAACTATGTTTTTCAAATTGCACAAATAAAAGTAACCACTCTGAATAATTTTTGATCCCAATGATCGGATTTTCACGTACTAAGACTCACATACTCAATAATTCAATGGGTTTACCTCAAATGTGCTAATTAATTTCTGCAGTCAGTATTTTAAGTTGAGAAATCAGATACAAAAACGTCCTTTCTCTGAATGAACATATTATTTTTTTCAACGGATTTGGAATTCTGTCATTCTATGAAAAAGAAAAACAATTAACAATTTTATATTATTTAGTTTTATGGTGATGAATTCAGGGGTCATACGCTTATTTATTGCATTACGCAAATGTAACAAATTATGAAGGTTGGACTTCAGTAGTTTCACAATTATCGATTCATCTCTTTCACCTGACTTCTTCTGCAATAAAATTTGTTTTTAATGCACTTAAGTAGAGCAAATAACATTTTTTTAAAATTTAACACTTGCTTTTTTTAAAAAAAAATAGTCTGAAATATGTATACTGCTCCAAAAAATGTCCTGATTGATTTTGAAAAATACTCAGATTTTTTTTTCTTCACAATACTACAAAGCCAATGGTTCTATTTTTCAATTTAATTTAATCCCTATGTTTAGTTCATCTATGGTTTCTTTACATTTAGATTCTTTAACAATTCCATGTTCTGCTTCATTGCATCTTAGTTATGACTCTTCAAATTCCATAAGAAGAAGAATTTACTCCTCTTGCTTTTTTATTTTATTTTTCTTTGAGCAAATTCTTTGATTTCATATCTCTAAATTGCATAAGCAGAATAAATAAACATCCAGGAAAACTATTAATTTATGACACATTGTCTCCCAAAAATATGATTTTAAAAATTATTAAAATGATTTTGTTAAAGGACAGTTTCAATTTTTTTTAACTACACTACTAAGCATTTAAATTTCTGAACAAAGAAGGTGAGACATCACACTTGTGATATTTGCATGGCAGATAAAACATTGTATGATTTACAAACGTTTAGATTTTCAGTTCATTCACACAAAGCAAACAGTATTGTATCAACACCCATAATTCATTTAATAGCAAGGATTTGAAGCATTTTTCCCCAAACTCAATTCGCATTTAAACACACTATCTTCAGTTAAAGATGTGATACCTCATGTGATTTGAGGCATACATTGTTCACAGAATATAAATTCACTGGGTTCCACCACTTACTAATTGCTATGTTAATAATCTGTTGTAGAGTCTTGAAACTGAATTGACTGAGGATCCCAAAAATGTCATACAATCTTTATTTATCTTCCTGCAGAAGTGTATGAATACTATTATTTCTGCTTCAAGTGGCAACTTTAGTTACTAATTTCTCAGGATCTATAGGTCCTCATTTTATGTAAATTTAATGACTTACTGTTTCTACTAAAATGTATGTGCACAGTAGGTATCATTCTGTAATTTACATCCCTTTCTGATGTAGTTATAGCCAGCAGTGTATTAAAATAGTTTGTGTGATATAATATAGCTAATTTCATGCTTCGGTGTTTTTATTAAGAACAATCACTCTGTTCTCATTTTGTATTCATTTTTGTTATCATGCAATATATAATTAAAATCTTTATTGTAAGTGGAAAAAAAATCTCTTGTTGTGTGGAAAATAAATAATTTGTTTTTAATGAAATATGTTGTTATCCCCTACAAATAAATTTTTATTAAAGTATTTCATAATTTTTTTTGTTCAATTGTTTAAAACTAGTTCCCATTTTGTTTTATCTTGCCTACCAACTTGTTCTGATTTAACGGAACATTTTTCTTTGAATATTTAGAGTGGTAGTAAATTTTATAAATATTTCAGTATTTAAAGTACCTAGTAGTAATTTTTTAACATTTTATTAAATTAATTCATTTAACTTAGAATGATGTTGTCCACCATTACATCTAATCAACTTAAAAGTTTATATAAAACCTATTAATTTTGCAGAAAAGTTCTTAAATGTGAGCAAAATTAAACACATTGAGTTTGCCTTAAAATGTTATTTGGCTATCACTTTTAATATTCTGGGAATTCAATGAGTTCCTGGTTGGCAACTATGTTTTACTTTAAATTTTCAGAAAACATTATTATTAAATTTGTAATTATTAAATATATTTTCTTGTTTCAGGAATGCCTTATTACTGCAATGTTGGTCTAAAAATCCTCGAGATAGACCCCAAGCAGCAGAAATAGTAGAAATACTAGCTGAAAACCCTGAAATTATTACTCCATGTCTTGATTTACCAACATCAAGTGTACAAGTAATGGATTATGGTACATTGCAAATACACAATCGTGATAGAGAAAGAGTCCATTCTTTTTCATCAGTTTGGCAAACTCGTAAAGCAGCTCTTCATGATCAAATAGAAATTGGATTATTTGAACCTACACATATGGAAATGAGTTCAATGACCATTAACAATGGCTTACTCAAACATTCAGGCTTCAAATTCACAAGTAAAAAAGCAACTTTGCATGAAAGTTTTCGAAAGAAAAGTAAAAGAAATTTTGACAAACATAAGCAGTCAGATATTCAGCCCCAAAGTACTAATTTATAGTCAATTTTCTGCATTTCCAAAGTTTATAGAGGTGAGTAGTTAATTTAGGAAAAATGCAATTGCTTATAAGGCTTATATTTTAAAAAATTCTTATTTTGACTTTTTTTATAGGAAAATTTCTAAAGATTAGAAATTTTTTTTTCTAATGAACATAATGAATAGAATTTATTAGAAAATATTTTGTAAACCAATATTCAAATACCAAATCTTCTTATTTGATGATTACTTATTTATTTAATTTTTGTGTATATTTACTTAATTTATCATACCGTTCCTATTTTAGAACTATTTGTATTCTTAAGTTTCTTATGATTAATTTTGTGTTTGATATACATTGTTTTTCTGCCTTGGTATATGTAAAAAATTGTTTGTGATATTTACTTATATGTTTTCTAAGTGTTTAAAAAAGATGTTTGTCTTTATATTGTTAATGTCAGAGTTTAAAATTTTCTGATATTAAATTTTTCAATAAAGAACTATTTATTTATAATTTTATATACTAGTCAAAGTATCTAAAGATGCGCTTAATCAAAGTATCTAAAGATGTAAATTTTATTCTTACAAACGAATCAAATTTTATCTTATATGAGGAAAGTCTCAAAAGATATTTCTTCAATGAGTGGGAGAGAAGAGTAATAAATTATTTTTGTGATTTTTCAAGCCAAAAATTTACTAAATATTCTTATTGTGAATATATTTTTATAGTGCTTTTCAGCTAAATAGTGTTCGGATCACAATTTTTTTTTGTCTCTTTTATGTTTGTTTTACAGTCTATTCCATTTATATGGACATTATACAAAAGACTCTTGTCTACTTATTATTTACTAAACATTCTACATAAAATGTAACTTTTTTATTAAATATTGCAAGAAGTCATGCAAAATATTTATGCTGTATTTCGCACAAAGTGCTGCTATGCAATTAAAAAATATAGCTAAATATATATGCATATTTATCTCTTTGTATTAACTTGGAACTCAAAGTCAAATTAAAATAAGACAAAACAATATTTTTATATAAAAAATTTAGAAAAATATTTCATCTTTTATAACAAAATGCTCTACTAAATGCATTTTTGTTTAAAAATGAAAATTCCGTTAAAAATTTGTATCTACTCAATGAGTCTGATAGAAGGTATACTTAACCTAATTAAGTTTAAACGGTTGGCTGTCTAGTTTCTCAATTCCTTTTTTTTAAAGTTAATAAGACTTTTTTTTTTCCAGGTTAATAGCGCCATTTTTGTTTTTATAAAATTTTTTAACAATTTAAAAAAAAGTTCATTAAAAATTCAAATAATAATCTTTAACTTCTTGCAACCTTTACCCTCTTAATAATATGGCTGCCTATTTAGAAGTTTTAACATCACTGATAAATGTTTTAGGTTCTCCTATTACATATCATATTAAAACATGAATGGTAAAATATATTTGACTTTTGCATTGGTTGTATTTTATTTAAATAACTAATGAAATGTTAAAAGAGGTTAATGTTTGTAGTTTTAGAAATAAAATTAGTTTCTATTTCTATCCAAGTATATCATCATTTAATGATACCACTTAATAATTTTTAATTTTATATTATCATTTATTTGTTATAAGATCCTGCTTTTCTGACATAATGCTGTGTCTAAGATATTAAGCTTTTAAACTCACTGTCAAGTTTTTATTTTTTGAGATGTTTACCTTTTCTACTCTCACTTTATACATATCAGGCTATGTTACGAAGGTTTGTAAATAAAGAAATGTTCCTTTTATACTTTGACATGCATCTTTTTAAAATGATGTAGACAATGTGCATAAAGTTCTGAAGAATTTCATTTTAAATTAGTGTTGCTTACTTTGTGTTATTGAGTATTTAAGTCTTAAGCGACATTCATCTCTTTTTTACAAACATTAATTTCAAAATTGTAATAAATTTATTTTATCTAATAATTTTATATTTTAATTTTATAATTCATTTATCTAACATATGACTACATTGCGCTGCATGAAAAATAAAACACTGACACAATTCTTGTTAATTTATATGTAAAGTAACCTACTAAATCCAAATATCGGTAACTGTTTTCTTTTTTTGGGAGAACACCTCCGTCCCATATTTATCTCTTTTGGATATTTTTATGGCAATGATTTTCATTTGAAGAAAGGAAAAGGGATTATTTTTACAACTAAACTTCTTATAATGAACTAGAGTGGTGTAAAAGTTCTAAAGCAAGAACATTTATATCAAGGAAGAAGATTTTGAGGGAGTGCTCTTAAATTTGTAAAGTGAATTGTTATCTGTGATTGTATTCTTCCTTTCCACACAATCTAGCTTTCAGCCCTTGCTTCTTTTCCCAGACACTCACTAATAAGGAAAATACTTAACCAAAGGATTGGATAAAGGATCGTGAGGGGAGAGCTTAGGAAGCTCTCTCTTACAGTATATCTGCTATGGGCGCCGCAATAGGCAATATGGCAGTGAAATTATGTCAAGTCTTGATGATTTATTTTCTTGAAATTAAAAATGCCATAGAAAAGTCTCTCATTCATAACCACTAGCTGTTAAAGAGATTTTAAAAAGTGATGTATTCTGAAGCACAAAAAAAATTGATAATTTTAAATAACTTGACTTTTAATGACGTTAAGAACTTCACGTTAAAGAATTAAATCTCAATGGTCTGAGGGGCTGACAACAAATAGACTAAATAATTAGTGCAAACGATATTGGAATTTACAAAATCAGACACAAAAACGTACTTTCTTAGAATATACATACCTTTTTTTGAGTATTTCGACCTATCTCGAAACTTTTTAAAATGAACTGAAAAATTTTTGCCCACAATTATAAAATTATTCTTAATATTTATTAGTAACAGCCTGTAAAATTTTGAATTGAAAAGTATAAACATTTTTTACAGCATTTTAAGGAATGTAATTTCACATGGCAAGATAAAAAATTTGAACGAATTCGGTCTGAAAACTCATCAGAAAATGAATTTTTAAAAAGTTCTATTTTTAAAATTCAGTTGTTCAGAAACTATTTAACAAATATCGCTCTCATTTTATATTTCCTTTATAAAATTGTATATTTTAAAATAGTGTACATCTTGCAATTCAAAATTTTTTCGACTATTATTAAATAAAATAATAAATATTTATTAAAAGTTATTTTTTGCGTAGACTTATCTTTGGATAAGTGAATTTTATAATTGTGTGCAAACAATTTTTAATTCGCTTAAAAAATTCTTGAGTTATGGCGAAATGCGCAAAAAGTAAAATTATCATTAAAGGGATTAGAATTAGCCTTAACCTTTGAATCGCTGCCCTGACCAAACTATTGGGACCATATTTCCCAGATTGTGGCTATCCCCTATATTTTAGGGACTAGACATTCGAATCCGTCGAACAAAAAGGTATGTTCGTTTAGAAAAAGTGCCTGATTTCTTAATTTAAAGTATCGTCTGCACTAATTAATTAGCGTATTCGTGGTCACCCCTGAAACAATTAAGATTGAGTACAACAATATGTTAAGACCCAATCATTAGATCAGGGGGGTTCATTATTATTATTTATTTAGTTACTTAGTAATTTTTTTTTGCGCATTCTTTAATCCTATTTCAAAAAGTGATAATATAAAAGTTCGATTTTTCTCAGTTTTTAAGTGTATTTTTAAACAATCAATTGTAAAAAGTTTTTATTCCTAAAAACTTTTTATTCCTATATTTTTCTAATATCTATTAATATTTACTTCGTTAAGTAAAGCTGTGGTTGAAAAATAATACAAAACCTAATGCAATTTTAACTATTTCGAAACATATTTTTATAATATAAAGCAATAAAGCAGCATGACTAAAATTATTCTAGACTTGTAATTAGTGATATTATCGCTTTCCCACAGTGCCCAGAAAGCGAACAAGTTTTTACCGATTTAATTCGCTTTTAACTATTACTTGTAAGAATACGAGAATATCAGATCCATCATTATGTACTTTATTTATTGTGTAATTCTTTGATGTGAAATTCCCTTAAAATTTAAGAGAGTAACATTTCTTCTTATTAGAAATTTAACAGAGAGTGATTAGAACGTTTGGCTCAGAAAAACACTCTTGACAAAAACCAAAGTAAATGTAAACAAGAGTCATTTCCTTAGATCCCTTAAAAGCTTACATCTGTTTTTCTAGAACATCTAGATAATTGCTTGTTTAAGGTAATTTAATTATTTTAAGGTAATTTATTATCCAACAAGTAGATGGTTCTGTGAATATATGACATTTTATAAAAGAGCTCAGGGCAATTTAAAGAAGGAAACGGAGATTTTCCCATAGTGTAAAATGAGGTGCCTAGTTTTTGAGGAGTCAGATAACTGTAGGTGGTATGAAGAAAGTTGTTGAACGTCAAAGATGCTTTAAAATATCTCTATTTGTTAGTGAAGGATGCATTTTATTGCTCTATCCAGGGAAGGGAAAAAGAGTGGCAATTATTTTAGTATTCTAAACAATTGTTTTAATTTTTTTTGTACTGTGCCCTTTTTTTTAGTTTTAATGTTTTTTTTAATGTATTAAAAGTTTTCATGTGTAGAAAAAAAATTAAAGAAAGCTGAAGCGTAATTTGTCTCGGTGGAAAAAAATTTTCTATTTGGAAAATAGCTGCGAACTTGAAAAAAAAAGTAATTTCATTTTCTGAAATTACCAATGTATACTTTACTTTATTAGCCAATGTCAAATTTTCAGAAGAGTTGATGCTTATCACCCCTCCCCCTCAATTAAATTTCTGAGGAAAATGAAGTTTTCTATTTGGAAACTAATTTTAAAGTTGAAAAAAATAGTTAAATTCTAAATTAACTTTATTTTCAGGAATGTTTGAATTTCATAAGGAGTTAAGTACATTCTTTTCCCCCTCACTTTAATTTAAGAGAAAATTTTCTATATTTAGAAAATAACTTCAAAATTGAAAAAAAGTAGGGTTTTCTTTTTTTTCCCTAAAATTACCAATTTTTCTTGACTTTACTTTTGTGAATTTCTGAAAATGCAAAGCAGAATTTTCGCCAATCTCTTTAATTTAAGATAAAAAGTAAAGTTTTCTATTTGGAATAAATGGCTACGAAGTTTTTTTTTTAAAAAAAAAACTTTTCCTCCTAAAATTAAAAATTTTACTTTACTTTATTTTCGTGAATGTCTAAATTTCAGAAGATCCGAAGCAGATTTTTTGTCACTCACTTTAATTTAAGAGGAAAATACCTTCGAAATCGAAGAAGAAAAAAAAACAATTTTACTTTGCTTTATTACTGCGAATGTCTAAACTTCAGAAGGAGCAAAGCATATTTTTCGCTCCCTTACTTTAATTTAATAGGAAAATAAAGTTTTCTACTTTGAAAATATCCTCGAAGTTGAAAAAAAAAACTTTTTTTTTTCTAAAATTACCAATTTTACTTGATTTTATTCTGTTAATGTTTAAATTTTAGAAGATGCGAAGCAAACTTTTCCTCCCTCACTTTCATTTTTGAGGAAAATGAAGTTTTATTTTTGGAAAATAGATTCTATGTTGAAAAAAAAAAATATTTTTTTTTTAATTACCTATTTTGCTTGAATTTATTTTTGCGAATTTCTGAAATTCAGAAATTACATTTTTCGCCTCTTCGCTTTAATTTGAGAGGGAAATAAAGTTTCCTATTTGGAAAATATCTTCAAAGTTTAAAAAAAAAAAAAAAAATTCTAAAATTGAAAATTTTACTTAACTTTATTTTCACAAGTGTTCAGAAGGGCAGAATTTTTAAATTTCAGAAGGGGCAAGGCAAATTTTCCGTCCCTTCACTTTCGTCTTAGAAGAAAATAAAGTTTTTTACTTGGAAAATAGTTTCAAAAAAGATTTTTCTTTAATTAAAAATTGTTCGTAACTATTTTCCTGCGCATCGGAATTTCAGAAGAGGCGAAGCACTTTGTTCACTCCCTTTTTACTATTTCGGCCGAAAACAATTTTCTACCTGAAAAATAGAGTGAAAATTTAAAATAAAAATATTTTTCTTTTTTCGCTTTACTTTCACAAATGTCAAAAGGCGCATTATTTTCCCCTTCAATTGAGTTTCAGAACAAAATAAAGCTTTCTATTTTGTGTATAGCTTCAAAGTTGAGAAAGAATAGCTTTTTTTCTCTAAAATTTCCTGTTTTACTTGACTATGTCTTGGTAAATGTCTCACGGTGCGCCTTAACCAAAGTTAAATAAAAAGCTCTTACACCTAGAAAATTAGAAGAGATTCTGAATTTACAATGTTCTTAGATAATAAAAATCGAAAAATTAAAATAATCTGTGGAGAGATTTTTAAAAAAACCCACTTTGAACATTTTTGCTCACGAAGTGCGATATTTCAAAAATGTTAGCATCATTTTATACTTATAAACAGAAAAAAAATTTTTTATTAAATATTCATAATAACCGTTTATAATAAATTGTATAATTATTCGAAGTTTTTTAATTGTTAATTATAGTCGGTGAACCACTATTTAAGAAACAAAAATAATAAAAACTTAAATCGACTTTAGCGACACAAGACTTTAAAAAGGGCAGCTTCCATTCGTGTGTGTACACGAAGTAGAAAAGCAATTGAACCAGGATAAAAGAACAAAACTTAATTTCACAGGTCATTCTGTCGACGATTATTTTGATTTTAAGGAATAGTCTCGGATGCTCCTGCGCTTGGAGTTTACTGCAAAGATGTTCCTGCTTTTGTTCCGCATGTGAAAAATAAACGAGATATACTGGATGTTCACTTAAAAATGGGTATTGATGGAGGAGGTGGATTTTTAAAAATATGTCTTTCTGTACAATCAAATGAGTTGGACTTCGAGTGCAGCGGTAAGCGTGCTAAGTATGATGAGGGGATAGCTGCAAGGAAATTTAAGGATTCTGGAGTTAAACGACTATTCATTCTAGCAGCCGTTCCGAGTGCACAAGAAAATTATAAGAATGTAGATCAACTCATTTCAACGTTGAATATAAGTCCTTTCCACGGCACAATTGCAACCGATTTGAAGTTAGCGAATATCTAAGCAAGTATAATGTCGCACAGCAGCGCATACCCATGCACTTATTGTTATGCTAAGAAAGATGAGCTAAGCAACTGGGGCGAATTGAGATCCCCCGAAAATGTTTCATCGTATTATACAAGTTGGCTGACTGAAGAAAAAGCTTAAAAAAACAAAGCAAAAGATTATTCAATTGCATTCATCCACCGCTAATTGCAACTGTTGGAGGCAAAACATTCCTAGAAATTATTCCACCGCCAGAATTACACCTTATGCTTAGTGTTGTTAACACTGTTTTCACGCATATGTCGAAAGAATGTGAAAATGAATCGCTGACATGGACAAAAGCTTGTCACGTTCAGAGTGAAATCAGACGAGGATGTTCTGGGTTTAAGGGAAATGCATGCAAAACACTTTTGGATAAAGAAGAACTTCTGCGCCAGTTTAAAAATCTTGCAATACTGAAGTATGTTAAAGTATTTGACGACTTCAAAAAAATGGTTTCTGCATGCTTCGGAAATAATCTTGACCAAAATTACAAAGCATGTATAGAAGCTTTCAAAAAAAGCTACATGGACTTAGGTGTCAGCGTTACACCAAAGGTACACGCAGTTTTTTTTCACATTGAACAGTTCTGTGACAAAACGGTGAAGGATTAGCATTTTTTGGGGAGCAGGCAATGGAGTCCGTACATTTTGATTTCTTAAAGTTTTCCTGGGAAACTAATAAAAATGCTGCAAATCACCCGGATTATCCTGAACACCTTTCGAGCGCTTTTTGTAGATATAATGCTTCACATGTTTAAATTGATGTAATTTTAATTAAATTATGTTACATTTTCATATTTTATCAACAATAAAATGTTTAAATAATAAAAGTTTAATAGAATTACAACTGAAAAATCTTTTTTTCCTTTCTATTGATATAAAACAACGCCAGATTTTCCAAAATATCATACTTCGTGCGCAAAAATTTTCAAAGTGGATTTTTTTAAAAATCTCTCCACAGATTATTTTAATTTTCCGATTTTTATTATCTAAGAACATTGTAAATTCAGAATCTCTTCTAATTTTCTAGGTGTAAGAGCATTTTATTTAACTTTGGTTAAGGCGCACCGTGGTCTATATATCAGAAGGGGCGAAGCACATTATTGACCCCCACACATAAATTTTAGATGAATATAAAATTGTCTATTTCAAAAATAACTTAAAAATTGAAAACTTTTTTTTAAAAATTACCAATTTTACTTTACTTTATTTTCGCGTGTGTCTTAATTTCAGGAGGGGCAAATTAAATTTTTGCCTCCTCACTTTAATTAGAGAAAAAAATAAAATTTTATATTAGAAAAACAGCTTCTAAGATAGGAAAAAAAAATTTTGTTTCTTGCCCCCTTACTTAAATTTTCGAGGGGGCATGTAACCCCTCAGCCCCCTGAACTGCCCCTCACTGGATCTGACAAGATAGTAGAGAAAACAACTACATCACAAGTGCAATACACAGAATGTGTTAACAATCAACTATAGTTTGTCTAAGCTAAGAACTCCTCCCGCCACAAAGTCTGAGGTCGTCTAGTGCTATGGAAACAAGAATGGCGCATTTTAGGAGGGTAGCTTCACTCTAGGACTAACATAATAGACTGGAGGAAAAGCTTCTAATTCTCTCGCCAACCAGGGTCGAAACCACTCCAAAACAGTGACCCCGCACCCCTAGTTGAAATAGTCATACCTCGTTACCATAGTCACCGCCACAGGTTCAGACGAATGTCTGAAGGAGTTCCTATTTTAGACAAACTATACATGCAGTTCCAGCCTTTCCCCCTTTCTGTAAAGCTTGTTTGTTCTTTTGAGGGAAGGATATATTCTAGGAAAAAGTCTTTTCGCCGTTTTACCCTTTCCTTTATGTTAAAGTAGAGATGCAATTGCAAAAAAGAAAATTTTTTGCAATCACAGTAGATATGCAGTAGATACCTATACATCTTCACACAATTTCCTATTTAAAAAAATAATAATAATTTTAAAAGAATGCGATGTGATCCCTTCATATGTGGTTCCCGGGGCGGTGCCCCGACTGTCACGAAGTAGTTACGGCCTTTACATGATTTGAATTTTAGCTCAATTAGAAACTAAGGGATAATCTCTAAATGAGTATATTAATTGATATATATAACAAATACGACCATTATATTCAATTAGCGGAGTATATCCTACATTACTGTTTTTGTGATTGCGAGTGTTTCACACAATTCTTAAAATTAATTGTTTAGAAGAATATTCAGAAAAGCTCTAACGTGAAGAATAAATTTGCAATTTTCAAGTTCATTTTCTTATAATGAAAAAGTTAAAGTTTGCCGTTATAAAGACAATTGAGATATTTATTTTGAAAGTGGCCATTAAAGCCGAAATTAAAGGGGAAAAAAGTAACGTTCTTTTTTATTTATTGGAAACCATTATTTGAGATTTGAAACGACCAGTTTAATACTTAATCTACATACTTATTTGACTTTGGAATTTAGTGCAGGAGTCGGACAAGTTTACCCGACTTCGGATTGTTAAGTTTGATCCAATAGATTAATAGAGGAAAAGAAAAGATTTCAATCTTATAACAATTATTTAGACAACTGTATATAATTATATAAACAAAAATAAAACTCGAATGAATATTATAACAATTATTTAAATTATTACTTATCACCGACTTAATTAATTGCACTTGAGTGTTTTCTAGCCTATTTTAACCAATTTATTGAAGGAAAAGAAAAAAACACTGAAAATCATCATGTACTATTTAAAAATCCAGATTAATAAATGAAGTAGAAATAAGTTACATTTTAATTTCTCAATTTCAAACCCAAATTTATTTAGCTAAGTTAATTTTAAAAAAAATTATGCGAATGATTTTGATTTTTATTAGGTTCCTAATTCAAAAATATTCACTAAACAATTTCTGGTCATAAGATGCGTAGATATGTATTTACAAGCCTATTGCAACTCTCGAATACGCCATCTGGGGAGAAGACCGGTTCCATGTCATGACCCTCCCCCTTTGTCTCGCCTTCTCTTTTCTATGATATTTTCACCTTTCTTAATATTTTTCGTATTTAATTGTGAAAAGTATTTTTTAAAGTCTTTATGATGTCTTTTTTTTTTAAATATGTTCAATGTAATTTTTAGTTCCTTATAGTTTCCTAACTTAAAATTTTTTAATCTGTTTGAAAATTCAGGCAAAAACCAATGTATTTCCTTCTTCTATCGCTCTTTACACGTTAATGGTGAAAGCATGCGAAGTGTTACCATAGGTAGAGAGTTCTGCTGTACGTCACCTGTTGCCCATTTCGGTCGCCAATAATGGCTTTGTACAATATTTTGTACAAATATATTTTTCGAAATTTAATTCTTAAACTGTAATATTGTAATACTAAATATAATTTTAAATAAAGTGCATTTTACTTTAAATGTACATAAGCAAAAGAAATGTATAATTAACAAATACTTAATATTAATACCCTTCCTGGAATTTGGTGGAAATTTTAATTGAGTATATGTTGAAGTCGAGCTATCGAGAAAGTCCGGAGTCAGAGTCAAACATTTGAGCTAATTTCCCCCATCTACCTGTAAATTGGCATTGTTTTTATGAAAAAAGAAAAAAAATATGAATTAGAAATTCTCTATGCTGAAGAGATGTTCTACATTATTAAGGTAAAGAGAAAAAAACACATATAATAAAATAAATTTCAGAATTTAATACCACTGTAAGGGGTTAAAATTTTGAAGGAAAAGAGAGGAAAGTTCGCATAGGACGCAAATTAATTACGTCCTATTATTATTAATATGTACCGCAAATTAATTTCGTTCGATTATCATAAATTAAGGAAAAATTGCAAAAATAGCGAATCCCAATGAAATTTGAATACCTTGTCAAATAAGAGTTGCTAAGTAAAACTGGCAAACTGCAACGTGTAAATTAGTGGCTCTGTAATGGAATGACGTCATCTGCAATGAGCATAAAATTGCATATTTGATCGCAAGCCTGTGAATTTCGTTGTTTCTGACGTTAGAAATTTGAGATTCGCGAAAGCAACGACCTATAGAGGGCTCTGTTATTTGAGACGAATGGCTGCTAGGAGAACAACACGTTCAGTCGCTCAGGAGAGTTCTTCATTACGTCCCTTTTTTATTGTGGCTTATTAAATTTGAAAATAAAATTTTTTTGATATTCCTTCTTATGCATTTGACAATATAGTATTAATAGATCTCGAAATTTAATATCTTTTTTTAAGGAAGGAATATCTGAAACGCATTGGAAAAATATTTGTAAATAAACAACAACAAAAAAGTATCGATATTCTGATAAGAGAGAAATCCTAATTCTCAAGAAATTGCTCTACTAAATTTAATGATCTAATATGAATAGTCTATTTAAACTTTACATCCCATAATTTTCTGAATCAAATTACTTCAAACATTAAAATATGTTAAGTATACAGACGCATATAATCTTATGTGATTTAATTTTGAAAAACAAGCTTTTTGACTACAATTTTTGCAGAAAAGTTTCAATTTTCATTAAAAAAAACTCATTACTTAAATCTAAAAAACGTAAAATAAAGAATCTTTATTATAAAAAATTGACCCTAAAAATTCCTCATATTGAATTGAAAAACTTTTTTGAGTTGATTTTTTTTCTTTCAATCTTAAAGTTTCAGACGTAGAAAATCATTTTGTATAAAACTATCATCAAATGAGAAAAAACAATTATTTCTAAGTACATTGTTTATTACAAAATCATAACACTTACCTGCTTTATAACTCCTTCCTTCCTTCCTCAATGGCACGACAGCCCCGGGTGGACCCTGGCCTTCTCAATCAACTTCCTCCAAGCCTGCCTCCGCCTGGCAGTTGTCTTCCAGTTTGAGACTTTTAAGACTGAAAAGTCTCTTTCCACGCAGTCGGCCCATCTCAGCTTTGGTCGACCTCTGGGCCTTGATCCGATGGGCTGAGCCGAAAAGATTATGTTTGTCGGACGCTCTCTGTTCATTCGAATGATGTGACCAGCCCATTTAATTCTTTGAATTTTTACATACTTGACAACATCAGGCTCTCTAAGGGCCCGATAGAGTTCTGAGTTTGAACGTCTGTACCAAGTACCATCAACTTGTTTGCCCCCAAAAATGGATCTTAGGATCCGACGTTCGAAGATTCCCAAGGAATTCTCATCTTTCTGTGTTGTTGTCCAAGTTTCTGAGGCATATGTTAGGATAGGTCTGATTAAGCATTTATAAATTAACAGTTTAGTATCTCTTTTTAGTAGGTTTGATTTTAAATATTTTTTTAATCCATAGAAACATTTACTTGCACTATTGATTCTTCTTTGTATTTCGGGTGCGATATTGCCATTAACGTTGACTTCAGAACCAAGATAAACAAAACTGTTTACTTTTTCAAACTTGTATTCACCAATTTGCAAGTGAGTTGTAGAATCAGTTATTTTGGTGCATTGCATGTACTTGGTTTTCTCCTGGTTAATAGTGAGATGCATTTTTTCTGCCTCTTTTTCCATGGATAGAAAGGCTTGCTTTAAGTCAGATTGTGTTCGAGCTATGATGTCAATGTCATCGGCAAAAGCGAAAATTTGGACAGACTTATGAAAGATATGTCCTCTGGTATTGATTCCTGAATCTCTGATAATTTTTTCTAATGCCAAATTAAAGAGTAGGCATGCCAATGCATCGCCTTGCCTTACACCATTTTTTACCTCCATTGGTTCCGAGAAGTCATTTTGGATTTTAACTTTCTGCATGGTCTTACACAGTGTAAGTGTGGTGAGTCGTACAAGCTTGTCCGGGATATTGAATTCTCGCATAGCTTCACTGAGTCGCTTCCGGTTTACACTGTCGTAAGCAGTTTTGAAATCCACAAATAGGTGGTGGGTACCAATTCCAAATTCCCTGGTCTTTTCCAGAATCTGTCTTATGCTAAATATTTGGTCAGTTGCAGACCTGCCCTTCCTAAAACCGCACTGGTATTCACCAATGATGTTTTCTACATAGGGGCAAGTCTGTTAAATAGAATTTTTAAAAAGACTTTATATGCGGTGCAGAGCAGGCTGATACCCCGGTAGTTAGAACATTCAAGAATGTCTCCTTTTTTGTGTATAAGACAAACAGTACTGTGTTTCCATTCTTCCGGGAGTATCTCTTTTTCCCATACTGATGTTAGAATATTATGTATGGCTTTAACCCATCTGGTCCTGAGTTTTTGATGAATTCTGGTGATATCAAATCTGGGCCAGGAGCCTTGTTGTTCTTAAGTTTTTGAACTGCTTCTTCAACCTCAATCATTGAAAGAGGAGCAATACACTCTTGGTTAACGTTTGGTGAGCAGGACTCTGTCTGAACGCACTTTACATTAAGTAGGTTGTCGAAGTGTTCATTCCACCTATTAAGAATGTTAGTTTTATTGCTTAAAATATCTCCATCTTTATTTCTGCAAAGGTTAGTTCTAGGTTTGAACTCCTGACGACCAAAGTTAATGTCACGAAAGAAAGCTCTGCTCTCATTAGACCCTCGGAGATGTTCGACATCCTTGAAGAGGTCTTCGTGAAGAACCTTTTTCTTCAACCTATGAACTTTCTTTTCTTCTCTTCTTGCAGTTTTGTATTTCTCTACAGATGTTCTCGAATGTTTTATACTGAACATCATATTATATGCATCGTTTTTTCTTTGGTTCGCGTTGCGACATTCTGTATCAAACCAATCCTTTTTCTCAGCTCTTTTTATTTTGCTTATTACATTATCACATGTGTCCAATAGGGCTTCTTTGAAAGAAGTCCACTTTCCATCTATGCAATCAATATTTTCGATTGCTTTTTCATCAAGCTTCATAGTTAGTTGTGACTGAGAGTCATCCCTGACTCTAGGGATCTTTAATTGTTCGCAGTCAAATTTCTCAAGACGTTTCCCATGACATTTACGTGCATTAGATAGTTTGGCCTTGATCCTACTCATTACCATGTAATGGTCTGAGTCAAAGTTGGCCCCACGATAGGTTCTAATATTTTGTATGTCCGTCATATGTCTAGAGTCTATCAATATATGGTCGGTCTGGTTGAAGGTATCTCCATCTGGTAATCTCCAGGTCGTTTGGTGAATTCTCTTGTGTTGGAAAAAGGTGCTGGATATGACCATGCTATGTTCTGCAGCGAAGTGAATGAGCCTCTGTCCATTGCCATTTGTTGTTTCGTACAGGCTGTATTTTCCAATAGTGGGCCTGTGCTCAGCTTCCTTTCCAATTTTAGCATTTAAGTCACCCAGAATAATTTTGATGTCGTTTTGTGGACAGGAGTTATATAAAAAATACAGGTTCTCATAGAAAAGTTCCTTCTCGTCTTCATCCTTGTCTTCTGTAGGTGCGTGGGCATTTATAAGATTGTAATTAAAGAATTTTCCTCTTAGCCTAATTTTACACAATCTTGAAGACTTTGGCACGAAATCCATGACAAGATGCCGAATGTGTTTGCCCACAACAAAACCCGTTCCAAAAATATGCCTCTTCTTATCACAGCTATAGAAGATTGTGTGATTTCTATTCTCGATTATTCCATCGTTAAGCCACCTCATCTCTTGCAGAGCCATTACATCAGCCCTGTAATTATCCAGCTGTTCCGTTAAGAGTTGCAGCCCTTTTCCTTTTATACAAAGAGCGAATGTTCCATGTTCCGATTCTCAGTTCCATGTAAGATTTGCCAGGTCGTCTACTAAATTTCTGTCCGGATTCATTGACTTGAGACTTCGCAACAAGATTTTTTTTACAGGGTAGGGTTGTTAGCCCTCCGCCCAACCCCCAACCTGGAGGGCCAGTCCCCTGATATAATTCCCAGGGGCAGGGTGCCCATTTTAGTCGCCTTCTACGACACGCATGATCTACGTTGGGACTAGATTCTTACACCCCGGTCACCACCCAGGGCGCTTTATAAGTCCGGAGAATCCAAAACAAACTGTTCTTTAACTTAAAAATGTTATTCTCAAATAATATATACATAGATTTTCCCTTCACAACTTTAAGATGGCATACCTTACTATAAAACAGGTTTCGATATGAATTTCAATACGTAACTTAAGAAACAGAATAGCGGAATTCTAGTTGAAATTTATCATTCAAAATTAAAAAATACTTATAGAGGAAACATTAAAAATTTATCAATAATCAACACTATTTCAAGTAAATCTGATGATCCTTTACTGTTGTTTTCCGAATTATGTATATTCGAACGACCGTTGTCGAGGTTTAAGACATAGCGCCATAGTGCTTTGAGCATTTTCATTGGCTAATTAATAGACGTGAAGAAAATTCTCCCTTACTCTATACATAAAATAGACTAGTCCCTTTTTTTACTCTTCGGAAACCTGCCCTCAGAATACCAAAGTTTAAAACAGTGGACGATATGACATAACAGCGAAAGTTCTATATTTGTCTAAAGTAAGAACTCCCCTAACCATTCGTCCGGACCCGTGGCAGTGACTATGGTAACGAGGTACAGTCAGTACCGCCTATATGGTCACCCCGCTTATATGGTCAAAGTCCCGTCTAACTTAATAGGAAACACGTGTTAAAGCTCACTGCTTATATGGTCATCCTATTTTTCGAGTTACCGGTTATATGGTCAGTTTCATTTTTTTTTCTTTTGAAAAAAGATACATTTTAAGACATTTCTTTAGACAGGAAGACAAGAAAAATGACCAGAAGGTAAACACATTCCTTCGACCCCCGGAGAGAACTGGAATTTCCCCCTCTATTTCGTCACCCTACCCTCTTTTCTCTTTTGCATTCATTGATGACCGTACCCTCTCCTCATTTGACCACTCGCATTCTTTTCCCCGCCCAAGGGCAAAATGTCTTTTGATCGTTTGAAGTTATCTATTCAAGTAGGGGTATGGGATCATTGTATAGGACAAGTTTTCGTCGGATCTGTGAGAGAAGGGGAATATTTTTCTTCTATTGTGTTAGCCATAGAGGGAAGAGAAGCTACCCTCCCTGAAATTCTTGTTTCCATAGCAGCAGACGGCCTCAGGCTTCGTAGTGGGGGGAGTTCTTACTGTAGACAAACTATATTTCCACTGGTGGTTTGTTTAGAATCCCCGCCCAGGGTCATTTCACTGATTGTGTGTTTTCTCAAGAATAAAGATTTGTGATCTCTCATTAAATCTTCATGTTTATCTCATTTGTATTTAAAATTACTCAGATAAAAATAAAAGTTAAAACTCAAAATTTGAATTTGACAAACGACATTATTTTACAGAATGCAGAATAAAAAAAAAATAGAGAATTACTTCCCACAATTTTTTACAAGTAGTGTTAAAATTGTGTTAATATTGAGGTAATTTTTATTCTTTTTTTTGTGTATAATTTGCATAATTTATGTCATGGATTGTCAAATGATTTAATATATCAAAATTTTATGGTAATTTTAGCTTGCTTCTGTGTGAAGTGCAAAGAAAAGTACAGTGTGCCAAAAAAGAAACGGACTCTTAACGAACTGAATAACTTTTGAAGTAATGATCGGATCTTCCTGTTCTAGGATTCAGTCTTAATGATGCGAGTGGGTAACCTCAAATATGTTAATTAATTAGTGCAGACGATATTTTAAGTTATGAAATCTGACACAAAAACATACTTTCTCTGAATAAACATACCTTTTTTTCGACGGATTCGGATTTCTGCTCCCCAAAGTATAGGGGGTAACCGCAATCTGGGAAATATTGTCCGAATAGTTTGATCAGGAGAATACTTCAAAATTTGGACCTGTTCATTTTACTACTTGCGTATTTGTAAACTTTACAATTCACAATTTTTTCGACTATTATTAAATAAAATAACAAAAAATAATAAATATTTACCGAAAGTTATTTTTTGTATGGAATTATCTTTGGATAAACAAACTTCATAATTTTGTGTACAAATTTTGCAATTCGTTTAAGAAGTTCTCGAGATATAGCGAAATACGCAAAAAGTGAAATTAACATTAAGTTGTCCAAACTTTAGATCACTTTCCTGACTAAACTATTTAGACTATATTTTTCAGACTGCGACTACCCCCCATATTTTGTACGTTTTTGGGTCTGATTTCGTAACTTAAAATATCGTCTGCACTTATTAATTAGCATGTTTGAAGCCACCCCCTCGAACTATTAAGAATGAGTCCTACAACATGAAAATCCGATCATTTGACCAAAAGTTATCCTGAATGGTCCGTTTATTTACTTATTTTCTTCTTTGTACATAAACTAAGCTTGTAGGTTTAAAAAAATGTTATTAATTTCTTCCAAATATTGGGAGTAACCAGCATTGATTCTATTGTTTATGACCATTGGAAATAAAAATATTTATATACAATTTGCAATTATTTAAATTTTTTTTTTTTTCATTTTTAAATTGGTTGTTTTTAATGTTCGAATTTTACGTTAAGTATTTATTAATACTTTTTTAAAATTTTTTTAAGCTAAGATCAGCTAATAAATTTTTTCTTCTTCACGAAATTGAATTAAACATCCGAAATTCTATAAGAAAAAGTCTATGAGAACTAGCTTAAGCATAGAACTCATATTTTTAAAAGTTCAGCTTCAAAAAAAAAAATTTCAAGTTCAAAGGTTTTATTCAAAACTAAGTTCAATTTTAAAATAAAGTTTTAAGTTTTTTTTGAATAATTAAGCACAAGAAAGATTCCCTTCCTTTGAGAATTTCTTTTTCTTCGACGGGATACTAACCTGATGTTGCATTACACGCAAAAACAAACTACAAAAGTTTTCAAGGTTAGTCTGATGATATTGAAATTCCAAACTTAACACTTTGACTACGGAACTTCGGCATTGTACATATTTTTTTTAGTTACTCAATTTTTAAATTGAACTTTCTAAAGTTCAATATTTCTTTTGAATTAAGTACAGTTTTTAAATTAAATTTTTAATCTTCTTTTATAACTGAATTGCAAAATTTTCCCTTCCTTTGAGGGCTTTTTTTTACTTGATGCTAACTTGTAGTTTCGTTACAAAGGAAAATAAGACACAAAAGCCTCTCATGGTTAATCAAACGATGTAAGATTCTGACCTCTAAACTCGCTTATATCACTGCTGAATATTTTATGTCAGCTCTGGAATCGGCAAGAACAGATATTCGAATCTACTCATCTGTGTGAAAAACGAAGTTCCTTTTGTCATAAAAGGAAAGAGAGAAAGAGCAATTTTGGACAATATTTTTAAAAATAGAAAAGAAAATACTAAATATAATATTCGACACATAGTATATTTTTCTCTTAAAAAAGATTGTTTTTGTCCACACAGGCTCTATAAGCTACCATGGGCATATATATGTGGGTGATTCCCACGAAATATGACAATTCACTGTCCCTTGTTCCAAGATCTAATACTATAATACTAAAAGAACTTTTTTTTAAAAAAATTAATAAATAGCATTGCTGTTAGCATTTTAAAATGACTTTGCACTAGCATTGCCTGTTTTGTATAGTTAAAAAATTTAATTGAACTTCAAAATTTCATGTTTCTGGCAAGTCACAAACAATGTTATTTTTAGGTTGTTGTAAATTGCACACATACTTATAAGATATTATTTAGCAACATAAGTTACAACAATTTCTCATTAATGTAAATTTTAAGTTCTAAAATGTGACGTTTTATTGCCAAGGGGAAAAAAATCTTTATACGAATGCATTCTGACAGTAAATACTAACTCAAGATATTAGAAAGGCACTTAACATTTGTTCTCTGCATTGTTTCTATAAAATTGTTAACTTTCTGTATTATTGAACTGAACAATTCTGAATTATTGAATTGAACTTTCTGAAGTATTAATTTTTTTAAAGTTATTAATCAGTATATTTAATAATGCTTAGATAAACTTTTTAAATTATTTAATTAATTTAAAAATTATTGTTTTAACTCTTAGTACTCAAACTTGTAGTTTCTTTCTTTCTTTACTTTGATTTGAATCAATAAATTTTTTCAACAAATCTAGTAATAGCGTTTATTCCAATCGTTGACATCCTGTAAAATAATTGTAATAATTGAAAAGATTTTGAATTGTAGGGTATACAAATTTTTACATATTTTTTTCAAACAACGCAATTTTTGATTGCAAAATATGATCGGCAGAATGATATAAGTACAGGATATTGTTATAAGCTTGATTGTGAAAAATTTTAAATATCACGAGTTTCCTCTAACAACAATATTATGCCAGATGATATCGAATACAGTTAGTCTATATTTTGATGGAATGAAATACCAAAAAGTGTTTTGCTTAATATCATAACGTAAAGCCACCGAAAGGTTCAGCAATTAATATAATAAAACTTTCGTGTGTATGTCTGTATACTAGACTAGGGTATACCGTAAGCTCTAAAAATGAATCTAAATGAGTAAAATTGTAAACAAATTGTGAATTTTGTTTTTCAATTATATTTAAAATTCAGAAACATGGAATTTAAATTTTTTCTTTTCAATGCCCACCTGTGTTAACATCCGCCAATTCAGGTATATACAGGGCAATTTTGCTGACCTCACTTTCAGGGGCACCACATTAGGTGGGCCAACGTCGCTCCCACAGTGAAGACAGATAGTACCGAGAAGGAAAGAACATCCATGCCTTGCCCGGGATTCGAACCCAGAACCTTTCTCTGATGCAAGGACAGTTCCCTGCCCCCTACACAAGCCGGTCTGCATATTTCAAATTTAAAAATGTCTTGTAAAAATGTTTTCATTGTCTTAGAGGAAGCCAGTGATTTAAAATAAGCTATAGACGAATTTCAACAAAGACAATTATAGAATTTTCAAGACGATTACAGATTTTTCAAATATTGTAAAGATAACATCAGTAATATTTGCTAGCTTAAATCTTTAATAAAAATGATTGTTTATAGCACGTTTTCTTCGACTTAATTATATTTTATTTGTTATGCCAGTTTATCTGTTTGATCAATGTGATCGTCGTAGCATAAGCAAACTAACTACATCACGAAATTATTATTCCTAAGGTTATCTGAAACCACGTGTTTATTTTGTTTATAGTCATGCTTTTAAAAAGGGTTTCTTATAAAACTAAATAATTTTAAATCAACGGTAATTGAAATAAAAACAAGTTTTGTACTAAAAAACAAAATGAATGGAGAAATGCTAATTAGTTATAATAATAAATAATAAAATTATTTGCTATAATAATACAAGCGGTGATCAAATGAAAAGGTACGAAACGACACGGTGGGTACAAATGTAGACTTTATTCAAAATATACACCATAGGCCTGAGCACAACGATCCCACTGATGAACAAGCCGCAGGATTCCTTGTTCCCAGAATTCCTGTGGCCATGACGAGACCCAGTCCTTCACAGCGTCCTTGAGTACGTCGTCCGAGTTGAAGAGCTTCCCTTTCAGATGTTTCTTCAGTGGACCAAACTCATGGAAATCGCAGAGTGACATGTCCGGACTGTTGGGCGGATGGTTCAACGTCTCCCACTTGAACTTGGCCAGTTCCATGTGTGTGACTCTGGAGACGTGTGGACACGCGTTATCATGGAGCAGAACCACACCATCCGTGTGCAGCCCCGGTCTTTTGTTCTTGATGGACCTGCGTAGGCGTCGGAGTGTCTCACAATACACATAGGAGTTAATGGTTTTTCTGTGCTCGAGTTTCTGTTCCTCATACGGACTGGCGCATCATTTGGACGCCGCTTTTAATAAGAGCCTCTGCTCTCTCCTGCGCATGCGGGCGCTCGCGCATGCTCCGATCCCAGTCAGAGACTCCAAACGCATCCCGAGATGTCTCGCAACGTTCTCCCATGGCGGAATATGCAAATATTTAACTGTTACGTTTTTACGTCGTTTCGTACCTTTTCATTTGATCACTCCTTGTAAGTAATGAATGTTTTATGCGAATTCTTTGAAGAATAAGCATAAAAACACCAATATTATTATTTACGCCAGCGATTTTTGGTAGATTACTAAATGAAGTAAAATAATAAGCTATGTACTAAAAGGAAAAATGAATAGAATAATGTTAGTCAGTTCGTTTAAGAGAGCGTAAAACATCGGCAAACTATTATTGACGCCAATGATGTTTAATTAATTTTGGTAATAAATACAGATTGAAATTAAAAAAAATTAGCTATGAACTAATAAGAAAAATAAATGGAGAATGTCTACTTATTCGTTACCATAAAGAGTAGCCATATTGTTATTGACACCAATTAATCATAATTTTAGTAATGAGCACTACTGGTATCATGATACTTGGCGCAGTTTTAATCGGTACAAAATATTTTAGATGCCGATTACAGCTGCTTCAATACTGTACATTTTTATGATAGATTTATTATATAGAAAGATGAGTAGAGCAGAAAGTAGCTTGACTGTGGTGAATTTTAAGTATCATGAGTTGCTTTGAACAACAGCATTATGCCAGTTAGTTTTTATTTTGATAGGATGAATTAGTAAAAATGCATTTTGCTTAATCTAATAATGTAAAGCAATCGAGAAGGGTAACAAATAATGATGAATGAATAAAAAACATTGGAATCATTGTAATTTAGTTATTTGTGTTGGTATTTGTCTGAAAATTTGGTGCACGATTTTGTAGTGTTGTTCAGTACAGATTAATTGACGCGTTTTTTTCCCTCCACCCCGTACAAAGAACGGGCATTCATCTAGTTGATATATCAAATAAAGATTTATTGGTACAGTTTTGGTATACGATACTCCTGTAACTGCTCTATTTTTCAATGAATTTTTGTTCTACCAGTTTCCCTTCGTTGGACTCATGGTTGACGAATCCAATATGTGCATTAAAAACATCATTTTCCAACTTCCAATGGGAATATCTCCTCTTGGAAGTGTCTTCAATTCTCTTCATTAAATTAAACATTTCTTCTTCAAGAATTAAAAACCGCTTTCCTCTCTTTCAGGGCATAAAATAAAACGTTTCCACTAAGAAATCGAACGACGATCGACAATAATGGATAGATAAAAGAATTATGTACAATATTTGAAGACACGTAATAATGTAAAATGCGTCGTTTGTAACATACAATTGACTTTTCTTAAGCAAGTTCATATAGAGCAGAGGTTCCCAAACTTTTTTTCTCCTGGACCACTTTCAAAGTTTTACTATTTTCGGTAGGCCCCTTGCTGCTACATTTCTACTGTATTCCCAAAACTCCTAAAAAATATCACCCTAAATTGGGGGTGTTAAGAAGAAAAAAAAGTAGCACATTTTCTTGTGTCCTATTTATTAAAATAATACCTGTGGTTATACAAAATTATAAACATTTATTATTACTAACAATTGACAAAAAATCAACAATGAACTCTGAAATGTAAATCAACAATAAAAAATAGTCATACTTTTAATGAGACGGATGTACTTGATGAATTGACAGCAAATTATCAATATTTGGCTTCAGTTTTGTAAGAAGTAATCTCAAATCTCCCCGTTCTGTGATGTTCAATCTGGTCCTTTCTTTTGTTAACATGTTGGTAACGGCGCTAAAACTTCTTTCGAGAAGATATGACGAGGGAAACGCTATCAAATATTTTCTCGCAATTTCCCACAGCCCAGGATATTTTTCAAGGATTTCTGCCTGCAACCAAAATGTTTCATAGCCTTTTTTAAATTTCACCTTCAGTTCCTCGTTGGTGCTGAGCTCAAGTAGCTCCTCTTGTAATACCATATTCGCCTCTTCCGTTTCATCAAATGGGGTTATGATCCATGGTGGTATTTCCATCGTCAGAATATCTTCAAATCTANGAAACGCTATCAAAAATTTTCTCGCAATTTCCCATAGCTCAGGATATTTTTCGGGGATTTCTGCCTGCAGCCAAAATGTTTGATAGCCTTTTTTAAATTCCACCTTCAGTTAGTTCCTCGTTGGTGCTAATTTCAATTTACCAAGAAAAGCCGAAATTACCCCCTTTGTTTTTATTAAATTAAGGCTGTCCACTTGTAACTGCAAGTTAACGTCATTGAATTTTATGAATAAATCTGTTAAGTACGCAATATCCGCTTTATATTTGATCAGATTTTCTTTTAAATCTGGTGCTTTAGTTTCCAGACACTCTATCACTGATTCGAAAAGTGAATAAAATCTCGATAAGCATGCACCTTTCGACAACCAGCGTACTTCAGTATGTAAGAGCAGTCGTTGGAAATCTTCATCATTTTCATTGCACAATAGTGCAAATAAACGGGTATTCAAAGCATTGTTTCTTATTTTATTAACTACGTTAATCACAAATTGAAGCGATAGGTGCAATCTATCACTCAAATTTTTCGCTACAAGGTGTTGTCGGTGGTGGATGACACAGTGAATTACAATTAGTCCTGGTATTCTTCTTCTAAGATGGCTTATAAACCCACGATATCGCCCGAACATGGCAGGAACTCCATCTTCTGCCACCGAAATAATGTTTGTAAATGGAATAGATTTTCCTGTAAAAAAATCACTCAGGACATTAAATATCGATTCGCCTTTAGTGCCCGACTTCAAAGTTTGTGGGAATAGCAGCTCTTCACGGATTTCTTCGTCCATAACAAATCGAACATATGCCAATAATAATGGCCAGGCAAAGTAGACTCGTCCAATTGAATAGAAAAATGAGTGGTTTGCAGATAATTACACAAGAAGCTTTCTATATCAGAGCTTATTTCATCAATACGTCTTTGTACAATGTTGTTACTTAAAAGAATTCTTTTGAGTACGTCAAATGGAGGTTTGCGCAGGTTGGGATGGAGGTTGTCACACTTTTATGTTCAAAATCCCGGAAACAAATGAGTAACGTTTTGTTCTTGGCATTCTTATTTATACTAATGTAGATTGTAAGCACAGCGCAAGTAGCATTTCATCCCTTTGCAGGTCTAAACAAGCATCTCGGACGAGCGGGAGCACGGGGGCACTTTGCAAGTTTCGACATGTGGTGTACACTTGTACTATTATCTTTTGTTCTATTCAATTTTTGAGTACCTACCTAGTGAATGATGCTACCTGCCTACGTTGATAGGTAAATCCAAGCCAAAATTTTTGTTCTTTATTATGAAAACCAGAAAATTTTTTGTGGACCCCCACTTACAACCTGTGAACCCCTGTTTTCTTTTCACGTCTACGTGAACCCCCGTGTGGTCTCCCATGGACCCCTGGGGGTCCACCTGAACCACTTTGGGAACCTATGATGTAGAGATTGATATCAATCACTACAAGAGCAAACTAGTTCTTATTTCATTTTTCAGTTCATATCAAATCATATCAAGGATATTCATATCAAATTTATTCAATTATTTGGGTTCATAATTTATCAAATTATTTGGATCCTAAAAATACTAAAGTGTACTAACAGAATAACTTTAATGAGACGTGTTTTAAAAATAATTCTTTTTTTCACCTTGTATCTTTAAATTATTGAAAAAGCATAATAATAATTCGACCATTGCTGTGTCCCACAGTGGACTCAACGTAAGACACTGTTACCAGTAATCAGTGGCTGTGGTCAGTGAGCGGATGGGTGACCACTTTCTTCAGCTAATGAAGGGACCGAGGGTGCACTGTATCGGTCCTTTGTAAAACTGTTCTTCCGTCAAGTGATCAACTTCTTATTTAGTTAAAATTTAACTTAATTTAAGAATTAAATTAAAGTTAATGTTACTTAAATTTAGACTTACATAAAATTGTGTAAACGTAAATGTATTTTTCTATTATTAAACAAAAAAAGCAAAAAAAAAATAAAGGAATTGTTTAAAAAAATTGCTTCGAAAAGAAAACCAATTACTTAAATAAATTTCCAGTTTTTCACAACCAAGGAACTTTTTCGTTAATAAAATGCGCGCTGTTCGTCGGACTACTAAGCGAAGGCAGTCATATATTCTGCAGAGGACCAAAATTGTGATAGCGTGTCTTCAGATCATCCTCATGAATGTTTCCTAAACCATCGCCAATTAGCTTTACTACGAGTAAAGTACTATTAGCTATAGCAAATAGTACTTTACTACGTCGCTCTAGTGCGACTTAGTACTATTACTATTACAACAGCCAGTAATGTTTATTAAATTCTTTTTACTTTATGAATACAAAATTCTTTTTCATTTCCTCCCACTTGATAATATAACAGGTTAAAAGATATTAAGTAATAATTTTATGAAATGTAATCAATAGAGATGTACTGGGTACCCCTGTAATTACCCGACCAGAGTTTCATTATTCNTCTAAAAAACAATCTACTATTACGCACTATTTTGCACCTAAATTACATGATTCTTAACAAAAATTGTAAAAGTGATCTTGAACTGGTATGTTTTTTTCTTTAAATACTAATATTCTTTTCGTAAAATATAGATTTTAATAGTACCTTTTGAAAGAGTCATCTTTACTACCTTTAGTTTGTTTTATTTTCCCATTATTATTATATGATTTTTTGCTATCTAAGTATTTCCCGTATTTTACGTTTTCCCGGATTTTACGTTTTTTTTACCCAGTCCCCTGAGAAACGTAAAATCGGGGTTTCACTGTAATAATTTTTTAAATAACTTATGCAAAATTGCAAAGTCAATTTTCAATCATTCAACTGTCTTATGCAAAAGATATACTTCAAAAAATTTGGATATAGTGAACCATCGGTTATAGTGGACACATTACAGAGTCCGCATACAGTTCACTATAGCGGGGTTCGACTGTAGTACTTTACTACGTCGCTCTAGTGCGACTTAGTAAAGTACTATTACTATTACAACAGCCAGTAATGTTTATTAAATTCTTTTTACTTTATGAATACAAAATTCTTTTTCATTTCCTCCCACTTGATAATATAACAGGTTAAAAGATATTAAGTAATAATTTTATGAAATGTAATCAATAGAGATGTACTGGG
This sequence comes from Parasteatoda tepidariorum, assembly GCF_043381705.1. Lineage (NCBI taxonomy): Eukaryota > Metazoa > Arthropoda > Arachnida > Araneae > Theridiidae > Parasteatoda > Parasteatoda tepidariorum. Next base: position 42,623,521 of record NC_092215.1, read on the forward strand.
TACCCCTGTAATTACCCGACCAGAGTTTCATTATTCAGATTCCGTCAATTCTACCCGGTATTTAGTGCAGGTTAATTCAGGTTCGTCGTTTTCTTTCACATATAGTACTTTAAAACTGTTTACAGTAACTTTAAAACTATTCATAAAAATAATTGATGATTCGGAAACCCAATCAGTGTCTATAACAGGTGAGAAATGTATTCAGTGTGCATGATTTTATTTTATTTTATAACCGTCTTTGGACGGCCGACCTAATTTTAAGGTTTTATGACTACTAATGTTCAACTCCGTAGCTTTGTAATTCTGAACCCAATCCAGAAGACAAGGAAACTCCTGGGTCAAGTAGTGGGAGAAATTCGCCTTCGTGGAGGACTTTTTGATAGAACTAACCAGCATTTGCGTTAAATGGAAAGGAAAACCTCCCACGGATAGCCTGACGACAAGAGGACTCTAAACCATGATCCGTCTACCACTGAAGATATTCTATGTCAGCACGGTGGTCTGTGCTAGTCGGATGCGGAATTCGTATTGACCAGCCATAGCTAGGATTCAAACCCGACTCACCTCATTGGAACACTCCATCCCCAGAGCCATCACGGCTTACTATGCATGATTTTATAACGGCCATTGAACAGTCGACCTAATGTTTGGGTTTGCGACTACTAATGTTCAACTCCGTGACCTTGTAATTTTGAACACAATCCAGAAGACAAGGGAATTCCTGGATCAAATATTAGGAGAAAGTTGTCATCGTGGAGGACTTTTTGATGGAACTAATTCGCATTACACCCACGGTTAGCCTAACGGCAAGGGGACTCCAACTCATGATCCGTCTACCACTGAGGATATTTTACGTCAGCACTAAGGTCGGTGCAAGCCAGATGCGGAATTCGTATCGACCTGCCATCGCTGGAATTCGAACCCAGTTCACCTCATTTAAAGGCAAGCGTTCCATCCTCAGAGCCCTCACAACTCACTATGCATGATTTTATTTATAACCGTCGTTGAACAGCCGATCCAATTTTTTGGGTTTACGACTACTAATGTAGCCTCAAAATTTTGAACCCAATTCACAAGGGAACTCCTGGATCAAGTATTGAGAGAAATTTGCCTTCGTGGAGGAGTTTTTGATGGAACTAACCCGAATTTGCTTTGCATGGAGAGGAAAACCACGAAAACCTTACACGGTTAGCCTGACGGCAAAGGGACTCTAACCCATGATCCGTCTACCGCAGAGGANAAAAAACTAAGAGTTTTCTCACAACTCACTATGCATGATTTTATTTATAACCGTCGTTAAACAGCCGATCCAATTTTTTTAGGTTTACGACTACTAATGTAGCCTCGAAATTTTGAACCCAATTCATAAGGGAACTCCTGGATCAAGTATTGAGAGAAATTTGCCTTCGTGGAGGGCTTTTTGATGGAACTAACCCGAATTTGCTTTGCATGGAGAGGAAAACCACGAAAACCTTACACGGTTAGCCTGACGGCAAAGGGACTCTAACCCATGATCCGTCTACCGCAGAGGATAATTTACGTCATCACTGCGGTCGGCGCAAGCCGCATGCGGAATTCGTATCGATCAGGCATCGTTGGGATTCGAACCCGGTTCACTGCATTGGAAGGCGAACGCTCCATTCCCTGAGCCACCACGGACCACTATGCATGATTATTGGCAGCAGTGATCAAGGCAAGGTTCAAGAAGACCGGGTTCTGTGCGGCCACACAGTATTACTCAGGGGAAGATCGCAGCGTATGGCTGTGGCGCACCGTACTGCGTCTAGACGCAGTACTGTTGAATTTCTGATGCAGCTGCATCAGAAATTCAAATTGCAGTTGGCAATGCAGTGACATATTGGTTCGAAGGTGATTGCCTGCAAACGACCTGTCTCCAGCCTATACACACTGGATCTATACCTGGAGTTATGGTCTAGGAGCAGTTTCCTATGACAGCAGGAGCACTCCCGTGTTTATTCTATGAAAATGTATACGTTACCCTGGTAATTCAATCAGTATTGTTGCCATTCATAAACAGCATTCAAGGGGCTATTTCCCAATAGCCGCTTGCCCTCATACTGCTGTTGTAATCCAACATGCTCTACCAAATGTTGACATGTTGCCTTGGCCTGCTAGATCACCAGATCTTTCACCAATCGAGCACGTATGGGACATCAATGGATGACAGTCTCTGCGTCATCTACAACTAGCATTAACTATTCCCGTATTGACTGACCAAATGCAACAAGCATGGAACTCCATCCCACAAAATGACATACGGCATCTGTATGACACAATGCATGCCCGTTTGCATGCTTGCATTCAGAATTCTGGTGGTTACGCCGATTATTAGTGTACCAGTATTTCACATTTGAAATGGTTTTTCTCTTAATTGCATTAACCTGTGACCTTGAAACTTTAATCAATTAAATATGTTACGCAGGCAAACGCATTGCCGAAATTTCATTACTCTACAATAATTTTTTCTTGGTGTTGGAATTTTTTTCCATCAGTGTGTAATAAGAGTAAAATTACTGAAAATAAGACAGTTACAAAAAAATAATTGTGTTTTATTTTTCTTACATAAATAACGATACATATGATTAAAAATAAATTGTTATTACATTTTTGTTTACTGTTTAATTACATTTTTTTAACAGTCAAATTTCGGATTCGTTGTCATAACAGTAATTGGGTAACATCAGCAGTAATAATGATGAAACGTGTTTCCGAACGCTTTTAACTCGTATTGAAATGGGTGTCGGATAAACGAATTATCGTTTGATCCAGCATCGGATAATTGGAGACATATGCTTCATTTCTTGTTGAACTAGGTAAACAACAGTGATCCTACCTAAGTCAACGGAAATTAAACAAGCGTTATATTTTTCAGTTTTAAAAAATCAAATTTCAACACGACATTCACCAAATTTTATTTTTAATTTTTATTTATTTAAGTATAAAAAAGCAAGAAACAAATGCAATTATATCTTAGAATCTTTAAATCATAGTGACTGCAACATTTATGATTGAGCGAGTTCCGTGACACGGAACAGGTGGGGTGGAGCTTCAACTTTTAAAATGCAAACAATCGCTTGACTGCCACCGTTTCAAATAATTCAGTTTACAATGTCCACGTAGCTTTGTCTTATTTAATAATAATTTTTTTGTCAATGTTTAAAATATTTCTATACTATATGAAAATGAAAATAAACAGCAGCAAGACCGTCAAAAAAGTGAAATTTTAATTTTTCTGAAGTTATTTTAAATTATATATTTGAAATTCATCATAAGATTTAAATTTTAACCCCATGTATTAATATATAATACCCAGTAATATCAAATATTTATATTTTTATTTACAAGTAAGAAAATTTTAGATCACTCTCAAAAAGATCCAATTTGTTTTCTATCTGCTCCGATTTCGAGAAGATTGTTAATTAATCGTCATTCATAATTTTGTAAAAAAAAAAAAAAAAAAAAAAAAAAAAAAANATAAAGAAAAAAAAAAAAAAAAAAACAAATATTTATCCGAATGTTTTATAATAAATATTAATTTGCTAGCCTCCAATGTGTTTATTCTTTTTACTTCTGTTTAAGAACAGATTCTAAAAATATTCATCAAAGGTGGTTAATTATGAAACATCCTATTTGAATAAAAACATGTTTAAATCAAGTGTTTGAAATACAATAAATATTATGAAATTAAATTTAGCTATTTTTGCTCTCTTCTTTAATTTAACATTATTTTTTAATAATTCATAATAGTAGTAAGAGTAATTTAAAAAATATTTTAGAATTTTATTATTAGTATTATGAATGTAATCTCTCTATACTTATTATTATTATATTTTGCCTAGCGTTAACTAACAAATTTTTTAAATAAGCAAAAAAATAAACTAAACGAGATCGAAAAACAACAGTAAGGAAGACAAAAAGTGGGAAAGAGGAAAAATGTAATTTGATTTTTAAAATTTTTTAAACTCAATCCAAGATTTGTTATTTGATCCCCGTGTATTGGGATATATAACATGCCGTTATATTTCTAAAATATTTATATTCTTTTTATTCAAAAATTCCCTTTCAAAAAAGTTAAATATTTTTTTTCTTCTGCTCTGATTTATTAAAGCTTTGTAATTTGCTAATATTTAGTTAAAAAAAATGATGTTTAACCCGAATGTTTAATATTATATTATAATTTGCAACTCCCGATGTGTACATTCTTTTTACTTCTTAAAAAAAAATAACCTTTTAATATTACATTACACTAAGGCGATTATTGCGTAGCATTCTGTTTAATTAAAATAAATCTAAAAAGTCTTAGTCAAGTGTTAGAAATGAAATTATAAAATTAAGTTTAATTAATTTGTTCTTTGCTTAGAAAATTAATACAATTTCACTTAATTAAACATTTATTTTATGATTAATTCACAAATTACAAGGTAATTCACAAGGTACAAAGGTAAGTTAATTTTAAATAAATTTTAACTTTTATTATCAGTATATTAGGAATTTAACCTTTGTAATTATTATTTTCAAACCAAGCTGCTAACAAATTTTTCAAATAAGTAAAAAACTAAGAGTTTTGAAACAAAACTGTACAAANTAATTCACAAGGTACAAAGGTAAGTTAATTTTAAATAAATTTTAACTTTTATTATCAGTATATTAGGAACTTAACCTTTGTAATTATTATTTTCAAACCAAGCTGTTAACAAATTTTTCAAATAAGTAAAAAACTAAGAGTTTTGAAACAAAACTGTACAAAGCGAAAACGAAAACTGTACAAAGCGAAAACGAAACTAAACAATGAGAAAATCAAGAAGCAAAAAATAAAATGTTAATTAAAAAATTTTTTAAAATCAAAATCGAGATTATTTTTAATTTTATGTCTTAGAATATATAATACCTCTCTATTTTTTAAAAATAATTTTAAAATATTTATTTTTTTTATTTACAAGTATGACAAATACAGACCTTTTCAAAAAATTCAAATTCGTTTTTCTTCTGCTCCCATTTCGTAAAGCTAGTTCATTAATCATGAACATTTTATATTTAAAAAAAAAGTTTAACCTGAATGTTTACATTTTTTCATAGACTATAATACATACTAACGAAAATCTACCAATTTTTTATTTTTAATAACCTTGATCGAGGACAGATCAGCTCAAGAATCCTTTAATATGTACTGAAGAATTCTAGAGCGCAAGCGTGATTCGATCCAATTAGATAAAAAGGAAAGCGATTTTGGAGCTGTTCTCATGATCTTAGAAATCTCAGTGGCTGGAATTGGTAGAGGTGGTTATAGCCACCTAGTGGCGGGGTGAAAAGATGGTTTTCCATTTCTATAGCAGATGAAAGTGTATGGCTTAAAATATCATGATGAAATATTAAAATGACACTTGCATTTAATCAACAATAAAATTTTTCTTGTGTTGTTGTCTTACGAGTTATGATTTCGCGCATCTTTAATTCGCTGTTTACTTTTTCCCCATTGTAACATTCTTGAGTATTGAACCGGTATTATTAGTTATGTTTATGAAATAACTGTGTTTTGTAAATAGTGACTTCGTGAATGTTTATCAACGAATTGATATTAAAAATTTATAACAGGACGATGTTGACTACTTAAAATTTTAATTAGTGCAATTCTCAGTTTATCCTGAGAGATTTTTGATAAGAATTCAAGGATATGGCAGAAGTGTTGTTTGATGATGTTTATGATCTGTGTGAGATTATCGGCAGGTATTTTCGAATATTTTTTCTCTTTTCATTAACCATATTTAAATAACAAATTGATTTTGGTTATGTACGTTTTTTTTGGTGCTAGATTTTGATTTGTTGCGATCAAAACTAACGTTTTTCTGTTTGCTGTGTAGTATTCTATGAAATCATACTTAAGAAAATTATGAATTTCACATGAAAGCAAATAAAAAGTGACTGTAAAAATAGTCTTTAATAACTCATTTTATGAAATTTTAGTTTTAAATTAAACAATTGACTGAAGTAAACTTAAGAAAATTTATTAAATGCTACAAGAAAAAGATTGTACTGTTCACGTAGACTTACTTCCTATTAAAATGTGTGTTCATGTTATCAATATTATATGCATGTATTAATATTTTGAAATAGTTATAAAATCTGTAATGTTGATAAATTAATAAATAATACAACGGTTTCTGCAAGTCTAATTTGGTAAATAAATGTTTATTTACAGAGTTCATCTTTAAAAAACTAGCAAAGTAAAATTATACATAGAATTAGATTATTAATTTGCTCTTAAATTCTTTTTATGTATTTTTTAGTGCCCTTAAAAAATGAATGAATCTCATAATTGCAAGAAAATAATTTTAACTGATATCATTCCTTGAATGTAACTACTTGTTTTTGATGCAAATATTTTGTTTATTTGTGTCAAGCATGTTTATTTGAGAGACACATAGTTTTTTTCTGCATATATTTTGTTTAATTTTTATGCAAACAACACACAGTACATTTGAATGTTGTTTTTTTAATGTGTCATTTTGTATTTTTTTTTCAAACTTAATTTTTTATTCTGCTTTAAATAATTTTTTATTGAATTAAAACTAGAAAATTATGAGATCTCATTTGTGTCTAAACAGAAAGTTTTATTCTTTTGTAAAATGTGCTATGGTAACTTTCATAATTGAAGTTTTATAAATAAGTTTTTACTATTAGTTAAAAGATTTATAATTATGTTTGTATGATGAATTCAAATTTTATAATGGTTGTTAGGATAAGAAAAGTAACATTTAATAAAATAAATGTAAGATAAATTATATTTTTCAAAATTACTTTACGGGTAAATAATGTTTTACAATTTTTAACGTGTTTCAACAGAATTAACATTTTTTTTTTTAATTATACCATAAAATGTTGAAAAATTAAGTAAGTAAATAAGAATAGATTTATTTAGCATTGCATAAATGAATATATAATTTAATAACATAAGCTAAAGTACAAGCATGCTATAATAATATTTCAAAAGTTTATAAAAAATTTTTCATTTTTGTATTGAATTGCAAATTGATTTACTATCAAATTGTAAATTATTTTACTATCAAATTCTTAAATTTTTTTTTTATTATTGTAGCATGGCCAAAAAACAAATTTGTGTTGCAGGTCCTATATTTATCTGGTTAAAAAAATGTAGGTAGCTATATAACTAAATGAAAAATAAAAACGCATTTTCATTGTACGAATTGAAGTAATTTTTTGTGTAGCAAGTATCATAGTCAGTCCTTTTGAAATATATTTTAACCCACTGGCGTTTTAGCAGATGAGCAAATTGGGATGATGTTTCTCCCATATACACGTCCCGCAGTGGACTGATCGATAAGACACGGTTACCAGCAAATCACCAATCACTTAGATCAGTCTGCGTTAGGACCGAGGTTGTGTGGTATTGGTCCTCGTTAAATTGTTCTACCGCAAAGTGCTCGACTTCGTGTGCAGGTCGCCGGACTACCGAAGCGGGGGTGCCATCCCCTCTGCAGAGGATCCAAATTGTGATGGCATGTCTTCTGATCATCCTAAGGGATGTTTCCCAGACCCTCGCCAATAGCCTATTGTGCTGCTCTAGTGCAACGTAAATGAACTACAACAACAATTCTGCCATATACACTATTTCCCAACCTAATTGCATGGAAAAACCGATTTTTCTGTGTGAAGAATACTATAGATTGAAATACGCTTTTTTAAGCGCAGAACCAACAGTGGGTTAAGGTAATCATAAATATGTAACTCAGTCTAATAATATATTATCTATCGACATTTGATTTAAATTTTAATTATTGTGAGTAATTAATAGTGTTTGACCAAAACTTGGTTTATTCATATTTTATAAATTATCAGTCATAATATTGATCAAAAATCATATGTAAGCAGTATTTACTGCCACAGAAGCTCTGAAAGTTTATGATATATCAAAAATATTAGCGTATTTTTAAAGATGAAATTTTCTACACGACTTGAAAAATATTCGTATTTTCATGAAGCTTTTAATGCTCAGTTTATTTATGAACATTTGAGATTTAAAAAAATTTAATTTTTTGATAAGTCAATACGTACTCTTTTCTTACTGGATTCAGGGCCGTCTTAATAGTATGCGGGGCACAAAAATGTTTTAGAGCCCTATAACATATCATAATGTTTAAAAACGAACTAAAAAAAAACTTCAAATACATAAAATAAATCATTTTTAAGATATGATGCAATAATTTTAACAAATTTAAACTACTTTTGATTACCCCAAAAACTCAAATAAAATATTTTTAAACAATGTATAAGTTTTAAAAAAAAATTGAGATGCTCACCAGTTGTAATCCTCAAATAATAAAATCATGGAAGTTAATTAAAATAATTAAATTAAATAAACATAAAGGTATAACGAATTAAAATAAATTCAACAGGTATGGATTATTTTGTCAAACTAAATAGTTATTAAAACATCTTTCAATGCCCAACTACCTAAAATTTTCATTGGAATATAAAAGAAAATGCATTTCGTTTACCTTTTTAAGTTTTCTTGTTAACTATTGATAAACTATTCAAATTATTGGTATTTGTCTGATAATTAATAACTATTTGTAGGAAAAAAATTCACACTACATACAATAGAATATATTTATTTTAAAAAATATATAAGGCGATGTTGCATATTAGCTTTTATTTAACACAATTTATGAAAAGTAAGATTCTCAAGGGCTCCCGGGCACTGACCAGGTGTGCCCTTGTGTAAAGACTGTACTGACTGGCTTCAGGATTGGAAAGATTTTGAAATTTGAAGAATTTTTTTTGCTTGTATGATCTTCAAATACTAATTTATATAAAAAAAAGATTTGTAATTAAATTATTTTTATCTTAAAAGCTTCCACTTAATATTATTGATATATTTGTGTCTATATATAAATATCATCATTTTTGAATGATGTTTAAAAATACTTTGGCTGCGTAGTAGGCGATGGTCGATTAAGTTTTTGTCTTTCGCAGTTTGAGCAGCAGTTCGATTCACAGTGCTGAAATACATTGTCGAGTAGGTAATGAGACTAAGGGGTCAATGGTCTGATGTATCCATTCAATTAATGACTACTGCTACACTACTTTAAATCAGGATTGGCAAGTTCCTTCTAACCGTCCCAGAAAAAGTAAATTTCATCCAAGTGGAGTGGTAGAAGCTTTATTTTTTTTAAAAATTTAATATTAAAATGGTTTTTTTATGCATTTTAAATTACAATCAAATTTAAGAAATGGATTAAAATTTTTTTTAGATTTCCAATTTTTTCAACTCATCATTTATGAATAAGCGAAGACCAGAAAGAAACATCTGGAAAAAAAATTACATTTAATGAGTTTCTTAGAAAATTTAAATATTTCCCCCCCCCCCAATAATTTAGTAAAAGATTATTGTGAAACCTAGTTTGATAATTGTATAAAGAACTGTTACAATATCATAGTCAAACTTTATTAACTCCTCAATGATTGGCTAATTTTCAAGAAAACGGTCATAAAAGTGCCTATTTTTTTTATCCCTGAAAATTGATTAGTGCTGACATCTAGTTTAAAATAAACTAACTATCTACAATTACCTTAAAAATATCCTGGTACTGCCATCTGGTGTGTAAAATGAAAAATAAAATGTTTTCCGGGCATAAGAAATTAATCAGTTGTATTCTTATTGGCGCATTACTACTGAATACTCCAGCCAGGAAATATCACGGAAGCGAGAAATAGAAGGCGAAACCTCACTCCGTCATTTTCACGGGAGTGAGGATGAAGGGATTAATGCCATTAAATGAACAAATTACCTACTAAACATATATACACAACCATATCTCATATATTACACTCACAATTAGCCAACTAATTTTTCTAATTAAATACTATTATGTAAGAACATGCACTGGTTTGCAAACTGATTTTCTAAAGTGCAAAGATCCTTAAATTAGCAAAAAACAGTACATAAAAATTAAAAATTTTGCAATGTGGAATATTAACCTCTTGGAATGAGAAAGGTTAAAATAATTGAAAACCTTTCAAAAGAAATCATAGATAATATTTTGATAGAAACTAAATTCTTACTCATGCTAAATGAAGGAATTTCTTTACAATTTTAAATTATGATGATTTATGTTCATAAAAACTATATGAGGCACACTTTAAAATATTTTATATATCCATCAGTAATCAAATGATTTATTTTCTTGTAGATGAGTGGTTGATCTACATATATCTAGAGTATAATTTTCTTTCCTTTCATTCAAATTACAGCTTTTACATCCTTGATATTTGTAGATCTTTAAAAATATAACTTATGAAAAATTGGCATTTATCAAATTTGGCATATAATGAATACCGGTACTTTCAGATCCCAAAAACTTGAATTTGTCTTTAAATATGTTGACTACTACTACATCTATTGCAACTTTAATTTAAAAATGGTCATTTCAAAAATAAATGTTAAAAATCTATATTGTTGCTGTTAATTTGTATTTGAGATTTTGATTTCTAGTTGAATGCAAATTATAAAAATGTTCATTGGCAGCAAAAGTATTTTTAAGATATTTAAAAGAATAACAAAAAAATTTTATAATTATACTAAGCAAGGTGAAAGAATGACAGTAACACAGGGAATGACAGTAACACATATATTAGGATTAATTTTATTTTTAGTATCGGGCAGCAAGTTCAATATTTGCAAACTATATTTTTTATTCTCAGGTCATATGTTTTAATAGTTTTGCAATTGATGAACCATTTTTTTTAAACTGTAATTACCAGCCAAAATCTATATATTTTTGTTGAAGCTTGTTGAGGTACATCTAAAAAACAGGTTACACCAAAACGTTAGAATACATTTTATAATAATATTTAATCTTAATTTTTTTCTTATGTGGGATAATTTGGGTACATAGTTCGGTTTAATGAAGTGTTCTTTGATAGGATACTTTTACTTCTGTGTTAACTTTAAAAGATGCTTAATACTCTATATTTTATAATAAATTGTTTGAAATAAATATTTATTTATAACCCTAAGTACTAATTTTAACAATACAAGGCAATTTCTAAAAATGAACAAAAGAAAAAGAACTTAGGGAAAAACAATTTAGTAAAAGAAACTTGAACTCTTGACAAAAGCAAGAGCAGGTGATCTAAATAAAGAAATAGCAAAAAATTTTTCAACACCTATAAAAATTTTTTGTATGATAATGATCTACAGAATGAACCTGACAGGATATTTAACTTAGATGAAGCTGGCTTATTCACGGATCCATGATCTACTAAAAAAAATTTTCAAGAAAAACCAACGTACAGCATACCTGGAATCTGCTAACTGTGCTAAGGCTATGTATACAGTCCTATTCTGCATTTCTGCAACAGATCTTTATTTACCACCTTTTGTTGTACCTATATAAAGGGCATCATCTATATCAATTTTGGAGTGTTGGAAGACCACCAAATGCTCTATATAGTTGTGATTCCGGATGGATGCATGATAATTTGTTTGAATTGTGGATGGCACATTTTATTGATTTTGTGAAGAATAAAAAAACAAAAAATAAAAGAACAACAACACATTCTTCTTTTATATGATGGACCTACAATCAAGCAGGCAATAGACAATAATGTTATTATATTCTGCCTTCCTCCTAATTGTAGCCATGCACTACAATCACTAGATGTAGGAGTATTTTCTCCTATGAAAAAATTTTTTGGAGATCTTGAAACATTGATTTTGGGAGAGTGGGTTGCAGAATGTCTCAAAAGCATCATTTCCATTTCGCTTTAAAAATGTGTTTGAAAAAATGAATCCAGAACTTGTAGTGAGTGGATTGAAGGCAGCAGGACTTTATGCTTTGAACAGAAAGGCCATCCAGCACCGTATTCTCATTACAGAAAACAGGAGAATGCGAGAACAGATTCTTCTCCAAGCACTGTATCTCGAGCACTCTATCTTAACACACCCTTAAAAGATTTAAGGAAAGCAATACTGCAAACTCTGTCTCCCAATCCCTCTGTAAATACTGTTTTAGCCATTAAGAATTCAAGTAAAAAATGAAAAAGAATTCAGTGTAAGAATGGTGAAGTTTTAACCAATGAAACCATTTTAAAAAAGGTTAGCTGTAATAGATATGAATTCTGTCACATATGTAAAGTATTTTAATCAAATCCTCATCGGGAGAATATTATACTTTTCCTGCCATTGATGATGAAAATTATGTAGTAAGCAATATATGCCGTATGTTGAATGAACCCAATTTTAATAGACGTGGACATTATTTCTTTAATTCTATAATAAGTTAAAAGAATTTTTTTTTTGTATATTTGTACCTTAAATATAATAGAGATGCATTTATTTCAGTATGTTTTTGTTTCCTAAAAAATATGTACATATTTTCTTTTAAATATTCAATAACTTTAGAACTAAACCCACTTTTCCCCACCATGGGGTAAAATGGGTATATCAAAACATGTTCTTTTGATGGTATTACTATAAGAAAACAATCAAACAAAATAGATAAGTTATGCTTCATATTTAATCTATATGAATGTATATAATATGCATCAAAATTTTCATTAAATTAAATTTAATGGTTTGGTTTTAGAACCATCTTTGAAAAAAACTTGATTTTATATTTACTTTTCCCCCACCTGACCCTATTCAATATTCTGCTTAATTTTGTTTAGAATATTTACAAATATTCTAAACAAAATCTATGTGTAAAAAATATTGGTTAAATACATTTAAAATTGCATCAATACTTCTATAGTGAAATTGATATTAATATATATGGTTTGTAATTTTTTAGATTCGGTAAATCTAGTTAGGGAATAACACTGAAATTCATTTTGGAATTAAAATTTGGTTCAAAATTTCCATTAACAATAATTTAATAAAAACCAGTCAGTGGAGAAAAGAAAAAAATAAATTAAAATTGATTATGTTCATGTTGCAATATTTCAGATGGAACCTATTGATTAATATTTAATTACAAATGATTTAAAAAATAGTAATAAACTGATGCGTTTGAATTTCTAATTTATTTTATTAAAGCTTGATACCTGCATAACATAAATAACATAATTTTTTTACAAAATAAGTAAAATTTGAAAGGGTTTAGTTAAAAAAAAAAAAAAGTTTTCGATAATCGAAAAGCACTACCTCTCAAAAGTTTTATATGGGTTAGTATATCACTCGTGAATTTTTTTCAGAATTTTTGTGCACTATCTTTGTTTCCCCCCTCAAAAGACTTGAAATTTTTCTGAAAACAGTAAGTTTCTGTAAATTTTTCAAATTTTTAAAAATTGCCATATAAAAACAAATAACCACTCAAAAGTTATAAATCTTATCAGAATTTGCAGCAATATTTTCTCTCCTTGCAACTGCTGTAAAAATTATAAAATTTTACAAAGAGTATAAAATTTAAAAAAAAATACAAAATCTTTAAAAAATTGTCAAAAAGAAATAAAACACCTTGCTAACGTTTTGTATTTACTGAAATATTATTCATGAATTGTTTCGAAATTTTTCTGATTCATTTTCCTCTTTGCTCAGTAACGTTTTTTTTTTTTAGCTTTTTTTTATTAATAATAAATAATATTGTGAAATTTATAAAATTACAACAAACAATAAAAAAGAGAGAGAAAACTAAAGAGTACACTATATTTTCACAAAAGTAGCTTTGAAGGCTGATTTACATTTTGTATAAATCAAATTGTAGCATCTACTTTCATATTAAAGGAAGCTAATTCCATTAAGTTGGTCGATAGATCTTAATTTCTTATGCAAACTCAACGGACTTTGTTTAGTGTAATGTGCTATCTTTTCCCAGGGCTTAATGACACCAAATTTGGTGGATATTTGCCAGAAGAAACTGCTTGGCTTACATTCATTAAATATCTGTACTAAAATCAGAAATGTTATATTCTCTTATTTCTAACGAATCTTTTTCGATCCTTCGAAACTTAATGGTGGAAGGTGTTCGCGGTTTAGCAAACTCTTGCCCATTGGTCGTAAAAATCCTTAAAGACTCACACTCAGACCGTCCAGATAATTCATAATATGCCTTAGTAATAGCACATGAGAGTAAAACTCGCCCATCACCCATTGCAGATCATTTTTCCTTTTAGCAGATAAATAACGCCAAATTCCATACATTTACCATAGTTCCGCCGCAATCAACTGCAATAAGTAGAGAAACATAATTTGTTTCGCTATTTAGGAAATTCAAAATAGATTCCTTTATATCTGGATGGTTCGAAGTTATATTGTTCCAAGTTCTGGAATAATCGATTTACATATTGTTTTATTTTAGATCTATGGGAACGACCATCTTTTGATTGTGACTAACGATTTGTTCTTTAGTCCATCAAGTAAATAAGTTTGATTTCCTCTTCTGCTTCTTAATTTTTCAGATTTAGTTTCAGTTTTCTTTGCTTAATTTGCCTACTCTACATCTGTCTGGCATGATCGAAAAACCTTAGTATTTCGTAACTTCATCTTTTATTTTTGCTTTATTTTCTTCTTCGTTTTCACTCTCTGTAAAGCATATGGTAATGCTACCTCATTGGCAACACCAAGTCTATCCGGCATTTGATATCTGGCACACGTCCTAGCAAATGTCCCAAATTTAATTCTGGTTTAGGGTGTGACTGAGTTTGAACGCGGTGAAGGGCCTGAGACTTCTGCTACTTTAAATTCAAAGTATATATGTACAGTGGTGACCAAAAGTGTGGATATTTTTTGAAAGTTTCATGTTTTTCAACTTTGTGTGTTTGTAGAATATATTAATTTTCACTTCAATACAAGCGTTTATATATCAAATTGAAGGTAATTTAATGTAGAATTTAGTAATAAATACAGTATTACAATATCTGTATTACAAAAAAAGTTGTGCAACTACTAGCAAGATCTATCTTAGATTAGCATTTTTTTAAAAGTGATACCTACACAATCAATACTTAGTAGGGTAACCCTTATATTTTAAGACAGCTTCACAGCGTCTTTTCATCGAGTGAACGAGTGTTTGGAGTTCATCTTTCGTAATCACATGGTGTGAAGAATCAATTATAGCTTCAATAAGTTGTCTTTTATTGGATGGACGTTTTATTCGTACAAGAATTTTCAAACGTCGCCACAAATTTTCAATTGGATTGAGATCAGGGCTGTTTCCTGGCCATGGTAATATATTTATGCCTTTATTTTGAAACCATGCTTTGCATACTTTTGCTGTGAGGCATGGAGCTGAATCCTGCTGAAAAATATATGGTGCGTTGTTGGGGAAGAGATACCTGATATAAGGTATCAATTTTGGTTTCAGGACAGTTTCGATGTATTTTTTGGCATTCAGGATTCCATCAATCACTTGAATTCGGCCCACACCATCTGCAGACATACATGCCCAAATCATGACATCTGTTGGGTTTTTTTGTAGTTGCTTCAATGCAGTCAGGATGAAGTGCTTCACCTACTCTACGTCTCGCGTATTTTCTACCATCACTACCAAAGAGCGATATTTTACTCTCATCGCTCCAGATTACTTGCTTCCATTGATTTTCTGATAATTTAATGTGTTCTTTTGCCCACTTAACTCGTTTTTCGCGTTGCTTTTGATTTAAATATGGTTTTTTCCTTGGAATTCTAGCTTGTAGTCCAAATCCTGATAACCTTCTTCTTATTGTTCTTGAACTTACTGCAATACCCGCTGCATTCATTTCACATCTAATGGCATCTGATGAAATTTTTCTATCTTGAAGTCATAGCCGTTTAGTTTTTCTATCGGCAGTAGCACTTGTGCATTTTTTGCGGCTTGATTTGGCATCCTGAATGCCAAAAAATACATCGAAACTGTCCTGAAACCAAAATTGATACCTTCCATCAGGGATCTGTTCCCCAACAACACACCATTTATTTTTCAGCAGAATTCAGCTGCATGCCTCACTGCAAAAGTATGCAAAGCATGATTTCAAAATAAAGGCATAGATATATTACCATGGCCAGGAAACAGCCCTGATCTCAATCCAATTGAAAATTTGCGGCGACGTTTGAAAATTTTTGTACGAAAAAAAAACGTCCATCCAATAAAAGACAACTTATTGAAGCTATCTATAATTGATTCTTATGGCACCATGTGATTACGAAAGATGAACTCCAAACACTCGTTCACTCGATGAAAAGACGCTGTGAAGCTGTCTTAAAAAATAAGGGTTATCCTACTAAGTATTGATTGTGTAAGTATCACTTTAAAAAAATGCAAATCTAAGATAGATCTTACTATTAGTTGCATAACTTTTTTTGTAATACAGATATTGTAATACTGTATTTATTATTAAATTCTACATTAAATTACCTTCAATTTGATATATGAACGATTGTATTTAAGTGAAAATTAATATATTCTACAAGCACACAAAGTTGAAAATCATGAAACTTTCAAAAAATGTCCACACTTTTGGCCACCACTGTATATATATATAAGTTTAACATTAAGCTGTAACATTATTAAAATTTTTTAAAAAAAAAATGAGTAACCACTGGATACTAGCAGTTAAAGCTGTCAAGAAAGAGATGATTTTGGTAACAGAGAGAGGAGTGTGCTCGTCGAGTAAGAGTTAGGAGGAGCATATATTTTAATATCTGTAAATATCGTTAAATAAATATTATCTATGTATAAACCTTTACATTTTTACTTCCCCAAGCTACTCGACACCTGATATAATGGGATAGCAACTATATATATATACTATACTGTTCGAATTAATTGGGACAAATGAAAAAAAAAGTGATTTATTGAAACTTTAGCTTTTAATCATTACATACCTTAAGTTACATTGATACATGTCTGTATTAATATGAAGTATGTCCTCCTTTAGCAGATATGACTTCAAGAACACGTTTTGGCATTGNCAAAAACCAGTCAGACTAGTAAATTATAGTGAAGGTCTATCCGTCATCAAAGCTCAAGGCAGATATAACTGGTTTGAAGCGGTTCGGGACATCACTGGCAATCCCATACCAACTCGAATGAGAAAATCTTGCTTGTCCCAATTAATTCGAACACTATAGTATATACACACACACAGTGGTACCTCGAGATACGAGTGCCCTAACATACGAGTTATTTGAGATACAAGCCCTTCTCGTCCTCGACAATGCTCCTGCTCATCCACTGAACCTCGAACATGACATCCTTGAAGAGTTCAAGTTTATAAAGTTTCTCTATCTACCACCTAACACCACTCCTATCCTGCAGCGAATGGATCAGCCGGTGATTTTTAATATTCAAAAGCTGTACACTAAGCACCTGTTCCGGAGCTGCTTTTAGGTGACAGAGAACACAAACCTCTACCTTTGAGAGTACTGGAAGGATCACTTTAACATCGTGATATGCCTCAGAATTATTGATCAGGCCTGGCTGAGTGTTACAACGAGGACCTTGAATTCTGCATGGACGAAGCTGTGACCTGAGTGAGTCTGTAGCCGAAAATTGTGCTGTCGCCTGAGTCTGTAGCGTCGAAGGATTCGAACCCGAAGTGTCAGTGGAGGAGGAGATTGTGTCTCTGGGAAAATCTATGGACCTGGTGATGGGTGAGAGAGACGTAAGCGAGCTCGCCGAGGTGCACTCTCAAGAACTGACGACCGAGGAATTACAAGAGTTACAGTCACAGCAGCATTCGGGATAAAAGAGTTCTTGGGAATGTGAGAGAGAATTTCACAGTTCGTGGAAAAGAAACACCCCGAAAAAGTAGCAACTGGTCATACATCGGAGCTATTTAATGACACTTGCCTAACTCATTTCTGCAGCATTCTGAAAAGGAGGAAGAAACAAACCTCCTTGGGCAGTTTTTTTTAAATCCGGCTAAAAAAGCAAAGACCAGTGAGGAGAAAAGCAGTAACTAATATCAATTCCAATTGGTCCCCTTAATATCAATTTCACTTTTTGCATTTTTAGTCATATCTTTAAAACTAATTGAGAAATTTGAAGAAAAAAAATTGCATCCATTCACAAAACCCGTCTAGCCAAAGGTAATTTCATGCAATCAATAATTTTTAATAATTTATTATTTAATTTAATTGTGGAGGAAAAAATTTTGAATTATGAGGCATAAATTTTTTATACCATATTAATCTACATATTTTTCTATAGAAAAATCTAAATTTTCTACTGTTTTTATTTTGTAAGGGCCGAGAAGAATTAGAATTAATTACTTTAAAAAAATATAATTTTCGACAGTGAAGAAATATTTAAATGGGGCGATTAATATTCAAATGTGATTAACTTACGAAGGACTTGAATTGCGCACGTAGCGTAATTGCGTTAATATTTTTTTTCGCTAAAATCAGGATGCTGATTTTTTTAAAATTATAAAATAAGATGTTTCTTTTTGAGTTGTCTGAAAATTTATTCGTTATTTAGTAAATAGATTTGAATAAAACATTATATTCAACGAATGTCTAGTTTTATAAAAGCATGTTTCTGATAGATGTGATTATACATTAGCTTTTTTTAATTTAATTTTTAAATATGTTCTTTCAATAAATGATGTAATTTCAATAATATACATTAGTATGGATAGATTGGGAATGATATATTTGTCTGTTTCTTCAATGTATATTTTATAATTATTTAACAAGTGCAACTTAAATGAAGATATAAGTTTTATAGAACGATGATTATCTGAAATAGTGTTTTGATATTTCATGTCTACAAAAAGAATGCGCCGAATTTTTAAGAATCTTCAAATTTTTCAACATCTTATATATCGTCGTTAACATCTAAAATTAAAATAAATTTTTTGATTAACAGTCCGCGCAGAACTATTTCACCAACTATTTAATTATATTTTAACATTTTTCAAAATCTTATTATTTACGCTACCACCTAAGTTATTTTTTCAATAATATACTAATTTATTTTTTAAGTATTTTATTTAAGGTTTTCCTTCAAAGTAAATATTCGTTTTTAATTTAATGTCAAGTTTTTAATAAAAAGAAAGCTTAGAATTATTGCCAGCTAGCTGAGAATTAAATCTTGTTACGAAATTAAAAACATTCTGCTGCTTTAAATTTATTAAAAACTGTCGACTATTTACTAAGCATACTATTTTTTTCGAAAAATGAAGATAAGTTATCGATCGTCTTTTTTTATTGTTTCTCATTTATTTGAGTAATGAAAAGTAGAAGCATATATGTGCACAGCAAAAAAATATAACTGCAGTTTTTTGTAACATTGTTTTTTAAATGATCAAAAATTTATGAAGCTACAATTTTATTTTACGTTCAAACTTATTCTCGCCCGCTAACTTTAAGAAAGTTGTCCTTTTTAAAAAGATAATGTTAAAAAAATTGCTTAAAAAAGTCGTTAATATTATCTCTCAACTTAAGTACAATTCACAAAATATTGTTATATCAGGAAAATATTCGCTATGCCTTATTTTGTTAAACAGCAAATACTAAAAATAGAAAATTTTAGAAATATTCCAAAACCGTGTAAATCATCATCTCTAAAAATTATTATATTTCTAACTTTAGATTTTTCTTAATACCGAAATTAGATATATTAAGACCTTTTTGGATTACAAATTATTTATAGCTGTACTATGTTTAGCAAATAGTTTTAATATACTTTTTTTTGAAATTATAAGTAGAAATTGTTCTTATATTTCGCTGTAAGAATAAGACAGGAATGTTAATGTTTCATTGATGCTCAGTTGAAAAGTGACAATGATTTTATTTACCCCAGAATTTAAATCTGTTAGGGACCTAACACTCAATAGCTTGAAACAAAAACAATGAAACTTTTTAAAATTATTAGAAATTAAGTTGTTTCCTTTATTTTGTTAAGAGCGGCAGAAAAGACGAGGAAAAGCAGTGAAAAACCCCGTTTACCATCATACTAATCATGCATTACTCATATAAATTGAGTAATTTAAGCAAAAAAAGTAATAAATTAAAGGGTGTAAAACATGAACTCTATAGAATTATACCCTTAATTATAGTCTAAAGCGTATCTAGAATAGATTTTGGATCGATGAATAAAAATTGTATTTTCAAAAAATTTCGAATAGGGTGGGGAGAGGCGCTAACTTGTTCAAAATGATTGATTTTGTAATCATTTAGCTTGGATTCCCGGGGAGAGGGGTCATTCCATTGTGTATCATTTGACTTTTGAAATTTCAAATGTTGATGGAATTATTTAACATCATAAAAAATGTTTCTTTCAGAGCAACAGTCGAAAAATAACTAAATAAATAAAATGGAAAATTAATAAATAAAAAAGTACTGCTTTGATTTTTTTAGAAAGTTGTGATGAATTATATATTATTATTTTTTTTTCAATTAAAGAACCATAACCATTATCCTACTTAAAACTTATTTTAATATTTCGTTAAGTATTTTAATATACTGAGTTACTAAATCAAAAATCGCAAAAAACTGAAGCGGAAATATAAAAACTTCATCAATTTCAAAAAATATGAAAATGTAAATAATAGTCGACATGTTTTAAGCGCTCAGAAATTCACGTCTGACGAGCCCTGAGAATAGAAACGTTTGAAGCAAATGTTTAGCGCGCTCTAAAATAGGCGCCCATTTCCAAGACTTGCCGGAAGAAAATGAGAAAACCAAGTGATTTGAAACAAAAAATGTATGGTTGCCAATGAAAAATGAAAGTGAAAAACAAAACTAGAAGAATCGTGGTAACCGAGAGTGAAATAGAGAATGGATACTACATCGGATAAACCAGGTGCGTTTCAAAATTTAAACTAAAGGAAAACGGTAGATAAGTTCGTTATCCAGAATGTGATACATCATTTATTGCTGCATATTCTTTGAATCGTGAGGATAAATTCCATTTCGATAATGCCGAAATCCCCTGTCACATCAACTCATCTTGATACCTTGAATCTTGTTTTATTCATATGAATGCCGATTCTCTTGTTGACGATATTAGATTCTTACCATCTCTCCGTAGCACATGGAAATGCATTTTGCTCTGATTTGCCTCTCTCGGTCACTGCAGTTTTTCTAGATTTGTGTTTGTCTTTATTTAATTTTTTATTTTCAATTTCACCCTGGGATACTGCAATTTTCTCAGTTTTCTTTTTCACTACAATCTTTCATTTTTTATTGGCGACTTGAAATTTTTGTTTCAAATCACTTTTGTTTACTTCATTCACGTCTGGTGCGTCTTTAGAATAGGCGTTTATTTTTGAGCGCTCGAAATATATCGACTTTTATCACCATCTTCATATTTTTTTTGAAGCCAATGAAGCTTTTACCGTAAAGTATACTGTGTTTCATTTAGATCTTGATCATTATTTTGATCTGAATTTTATGCTCAAAGGAGATAACATGTGTATATTATTATTTTAACTGGGTTCATGCGGTCCTTAAAGCATTCAGAAAACCGTGGCATATATATTGAAATTATGAAGTTAAAAGATTTTGTCATCAGATATTCGGAGCCATTGAAATTGACTATTAAATATTGTGGTGAATATAAACGCAATTAAATACAGGCTACTGCAGGATAAAATGTTGTGGTGACTATAAAAGCAGTAAAATCTTAGTTTTTCTGCCAACCATTACATTATTACAGTTTCTTAAGGACCTTACGAACTCTGTTTAAAAGGAGACTATCGTATCAGATATACGTATGTAGGGATGATATAATTGGTAAAATAAGTTTGTTGTAAAAAGAATTAAGCAAAGAAATTATGGTAGCAATATTTGGTAGTAAATATAGCTAATTGAAGAACTTGTTGAGCGACATTTTATGGCATATTTACGAAAAACCGTTTCAGAATGATTAGAAATATCAGAATGCTATTTGCAAATTATCTTTCTCCGAAAAATGCCATGTAACTCACATATTTGATAGAATAACACGATATTTAAAAAAAAAAAAAATGAATCATACTTTTTCTTAAACATACATATTTCAATCTCTTTCAGAAACTTTACATTTTTTACGGGTTTTTTTTTTGGTAATTTGCACCACAACTCTGTATATAATTAAAATAATTAATGCAAATTTGGTTTTAATATAAAATATTCATATTTAAAAAAGTTAAAAACAACTTAAATACAAATAATGTCATATAAAAATTTCATGTGTTAAAATACTAAAATCTTGGAAAATCATAAATAATTTATTAATTTAAATTTTATTTTCAAAGAAGATAAAAACGAAAGCAATCTTTACTTTTCGGGCAGAAATTAAACCCAAAATATGCCTGTTACCTAGAAGCTTTGAGATATTTTTTAATTAACTATTTTTTTAGAAGAAAAAAAAACTTTCCGACTTAAGCTAACACAAAACGATAAATTATATGGCTTCAGTTTTTATTTCATTCTTTTTTTATTCTCTCAATTTGGTTGCTTAGCAATGGGGAAACACTAATTATTTATCTCTTGTCAATCACGCAGTTTGTTTATGGTTATATTAAATTACTCCTCCTGCTTTATGGCGATAGTGTTTGACCGTTTTTTTTGGGACTCCGCCATATATATAGCTTCCTAGCACCCTAATTTTCGATCTAGTGTTTTCAAAGCTTAGTCTGCCCCCCCCCACTTATTTTGAGGGTCAGGAATCGAAATATGTAAAAAAAAAAATTATAAAAATAATATCTTTAATCAGAGAAGGTGCTTTTTTGTGTCTTATTCTGTAACTTGATTAATAGCTAGAACTAATTAATTAGCATATTTGTAGTCACCCCCAGGAACTACTTAGTACGTGAAAATCCGATCTTTAAAACTTAAGTTATTTAGGGGGATATATTTTTTATTTTGCTCACTGTACACCTGTAATAACTGCAATTAATTTTTTTGACGTTGGTTCCCGCAACCCCTTGCTATCCACACAGAGAGTGCTGCTGGCAAACAAAACTGAACATTCCGCCCCACATTGCACTGGTTTAATCAGGTAATCAACACTTAAATGATCTAATTAATATTCATTTAACATTTTACACAATTAATACAAGCAAATCTTAATTACATAAATCACTAAATGCAAATTTACAACACAGTTTATAATACAGTAAACATAAACAAATAGATTAACAACTTATTATTTTTTTTAAAATTTTGGATACACGTAATTAATAACCAATTTTTTATCAATAAAACATTAAATATGACACAATTAATTATAAATTTAATGAACTGGCGGCTTTGGTAAAACATGTATTTTAGGGATAGCTCTTTTACAAGTAGGATTGAGTTTTAACTTTTTTTAACTACACGAATTTTTTTATCCTCCTCATAGTACAGTTCAACAATACTGCCCAATGCCCATTGGGTAGTTTGGTAGATTTTCTTCAATTATCACTACCTCCTATTTTCCATTATTTCTTTAGAACATCCATTTGTCTCGTTGTTTGCAGTTGGCTCAAATAGTTATGACTCCAAAATTTTTACATTAATTAAACTATTCTTGTTTTTTTCCCCCATATTTTAAGATTACTTTTTACATTTTGTTAAATCTGGCTCTTCAATAGAATTTAAAGATCTATTTAATAAAAAGTGTGCTGGAGTAAGAACTTCAAAATCGTCATCATTGACTGACAAGAGACAAAGCAGCCGGGAATTTACAATTCCCTCGATTTGTACAGTAAAATCAGAAACTTTTTTTTATTTTTATAGCACGATATTAATACAAAACAAACAATACACTTTATACAAATTTCCTTTATTCTTGATGAAAAAAAGCTCCACTGAAATCAACTCCAGAACAATTAAATGGATAATCCGGCATAAGCCTTTTCATAGGCAAGTTACCCATGAAAAGTTGACACTGTTGGTTTTGCTTTAATACAATTATAGACAAGTTATACAATTATAGACAATTTTTCTGCAATTTGATCGACCACTTAACGACCAAAATTTTTCACGAATATGGTTAAGTAAAGATACAGCTCCTACATGTAAAGATTTCTTATGAAAATATTATACAATTATTAATGTTAATTTATTATTCTTAGGTAAAATTACCTGATGCTTTTTATTGAAATTAAATTCTGTATTCCCTAAGCAATCACCGACTCTCAAAATTACATTGTCATCCAAAAAGGGACTAAGAGTCATTAACTTACTGTTTGATGGTACATTTCCATATCGTTTAATACTATTTATTTCAAACGAATATTCTTGTTCTTGATAATTTTTTACCAGAAAGGTTTTCTGCTCTTTCATACTCCTTTGTCCTCAATGAACCCGTTATTTTCTGTTTTGTTTTTACTTTTTTCATGAACCTAAAAAGAAAATCACAACACGTAAAATAGTTATATAATTATTGCTTAAATTAATTAAATCATTTATAAAGTTATTAACATGGATATTGAGCACAGATTGATGGTCTTCAAATTTTCCCTTAGAATAATTTTTCAGTTCGGTATTATACCTATCGCAGAGATGCCAACTTGCTCCGGACAGCAAATATATATTTTAGAGTGGTAGTTTATCAATTGTGATTTTTGGTTTAATAAGTTCAATTTAGAAGATTTTTATCCACCACTATTTCTGAATAATTCGTAGGCTTATATAATTCACCACTTTATAGTACTTATGTCATGCTATACCTTTTAAAAAGCAAGACAAAATAGTCAAGTATTTGAAAAATTTACTTTGTAGTTATTTACCGTTTTTTTAATTATTTTGGCGTCTCTGCTATCGTGTTTTTCACTACAGTTTATAGTTATATTTGGATAGTCATCACCTGCAAGAAACGTTGGCTTATCCCAGTGTTTCCCAAATTTATGACTTTTGTGTACCCTTTCTAAATTTTTCGTAACGCTGTGTACCACTAATAAAGAAATGAGTGTATTTTTTACTGTAAAAAAAATTGCACAAAAGTTAAAAATCACAACTGGCTGTTGACACCACTAATTATTAACTGCTAACTCCTCAAAAAAATAGCAAATAGAAAAATACGTAATCGTAAATTTTCATGGCTAGCTTTTTTTTTTTAAATAAGTTTGTTTAAAATTTTCGTTTATTGCAAGATATTTGGCATAAGGACGCGTACCCTCGCTAAACTGTTCCCGTACCCCTGGGGGTACGCGTACCACACTTTGGGAAACACTGGCTTATGCAACCATAAGTTGTGATGCAAAAGTTTATCAGGATTCCTCGTGAGACTAGAAGTCTGTAGGATTTTCTTCAGTTGGTACATGTTTCCATCTCTGCTTAGGAAATAATTCTTGTATTGTGGCCATTCCGTTTTGAACAAAAGTTTTTAATTCTATCGGTTCCTTTTGAAGCCAGGCTAGAACTATCAAAATTATAATCGTATTTAGAATCTGGTGATAGTTTCATGTCAGCACCGTGCAAAATCCCTATTAATTGTTGCTTAAGCTCAATTGCCTTCTCTAATGTTGCAGCACCTCAGAGACAATCGTTTATATAAAAATTATTTTGTAAGACAGATGCAGCCATGGGAAAATTGGTTATTTTGTCAATTGAAAGTTGTTAACGATTTCATTACGCTAGGTGGTGTGTGTTTACCGTGCCGTAAGTGACGGTAGATGTTAGTTCGTATATGTTCAGCGATTCATTTTCACACCAAACGATTCTCTGAAGATTACGCTGATTTGGTTGAATTAAAATAGCTCGATACATCCTTTTAATTTCAGCAATAAAGGCATACATGTAAGTTCGAAATCTTGGTGTTTGAGTAAATAAGTCCTCCTGTATCACTCCTTCGTTGTATTGAATGTCATTAAGGGATATCCCGTTATCAGTTGCGGAAGAACAATCGAATACAACGCGAAGTTTTATCGTGAACTTTTCTGGACGATAACTTCCAAAATGCTTAGCAAATGTTACTTCCAGCTCAATTTCATTAGTAACCTCTCTCACATGTGTCCCAATTTTTCATATTCTTTTAAGAAATCACGATATAAATAAGTAAGTTTCATTTTTTGCTAAGCGATCTGAGTCGTTTGAGGGCTAAATTTTTTGAATTTAACAAACATGAGGGATCTTCTTTTAACGGCATTGAAACAACATAAATTCCCTTCCTTAGTTCTAAAATGAGTATCCGCAAAGTGTTTTTCACAAATGAAATTTTCCTAACTTTTAGTTACTGTTCCTCTACATTCACTAATTTGTCAGAATTTTTCTAACGTTTTATTTAAATCCTTATCGCGAATCAAACGGCAGTGAACCTTTGTTTCATTTATTGAATCGAAATTTCCGGTCACTATATACCCAAATACACTTTTGACCAAAAGCAATAGCGAATTTTTTATTTTAATTCTTTCCGGTTTTAATAACTCATAACATACATTTGTTCCCAATAATATTTTTTTCTGAATATTAGAAGTGACAGGTCCACAAAATTCGAAAAATCTACATTTATATTTAAAGAATCCAGTAACGCTCTCTGCCATTTTGAATATTTATTCTTTACGAGAATTAATGTAGTACTTAATAAGCATTTGTTTTTAAAATAATTAATGACAATTTCAGTCTATTCTTAGAACAAATGATTCAGCACTTACATTCATTAAATGTGGTTTGTAATTTATTCTGATTGGCGCCTCATTGGGGGTGGAGGAATTGTATTTCATTTTTCTCGGATAGTTTGTGATGAGTAAGGCCCGCATTTTGATGACATTTGCATTTTTGGACATTTTTTGTCCTTTAGAGCATTTTTTGAGATTTATAGGGCATTTTCTTTAATTTTTGCTGCGTATTTTGCATTTTAAAGCATTTTTTAAATTTTTTGTTAATTTTTTGTAATTTTTATTATTTTTTATAATTTTTTATTATTACACTGGCTTCCAAACAATGAAGAAAATCTCTAGGATATTAACAGGTGAAGCAACATCTTTTCAAATTGAAGAAGAATTGTCAGTAAGTGTGACCGTCCTTTTCAAGTACGCACCAATAACATCAGTAGACGTTGAAAGAAGCTTCTCCTGGTATAAAAATTTGCTTTC
>NC_092215.1:42651402-42658871 GCF_043381705.1 Parasteatoda tepidariorum
ACATTTTTATTAATATGGATTTTAATTTACAAATTTGTTTATCGAACTTTATCTGCAATACCGACATACTACCGATATTGCAGTTGATATCGATAATACCATTATGATTAGTTCGATCGATAACAATGTTAAAGATAAACTTGTGAATACTTTTCCTAACGTTCACATTGCATTAAGAATGTATTTGTCGATTCTTGAATCAAATGCAGAAGGAGAAAGATCTTTCTCCAGATTAAAATTGATAAAAAATTATTTGCGTTCAGCAATGATCGTTTGGCATCGCTCGCACTTATGTCTATTGAATACGACATTTTGCGTAGTTTTGGAATTCGACAGCTTATACAAGATTTCGTTGAATCCAAAAATCGCGAAAAAGTAATATATTAGATCATAAGATTCTGCAAAATAATTTATTACCGAAATTTTTTTTATTTTTATATGTATCTTCATAATTTTGTGCAAAATACACTTGTTGTTTTTAAAGCTAAATTATTTTTATCAAAAAAATTTTTTCTCCCAAGTTTTTCGTAGGCCCTAGGCACGTGCCTAGTGTGGCCTATAGTTTAATCCGGCCCTGCGTGAGGGTATTGGTATTGTTAAGGTTTTCACGGATTTTAATAAGGTTTCGATATTAATATCATTTGTATTCTGAGAAACACTCTTTTGTACGTACGAAATTATGCGACAACTCCTTTTGAGTATTAAATTGTTTTGTTTAATTGCTCTAATTTAATTCACTCAAATTCTAATTTGGCTTTACTATCGGACTTTTTATTTTTTACTTCCTCTATAGTATACGCATTTAACCGCTTCCCTTAACAATTTTTTTGGAAAAAAAAATGCAAAGAATCAGCATATTTTTTTATTTCATTCATAAATACAAGGAACTAAAAGCTTTAAACTCCTTTTGAGTATTAAATTGTTTTGTTTAATTGCTCTAATTTAATTCGCTCAAATTCTAATTTGGCTTTACTATCGGACTTTTTAATTTTTACTTCCTCTATAGTATACGCATTTAACCGCTTCCCTTAACATCTTTTTTGGAAAAAAAATGCAAAAAATTAGCATATTTTTTTATTTCATTCATAAATACAAGGAACTAAAAGCTTTAAACTCCTTTTGAGTATTAAATTGTTTTGTTTAATTGCTCTAATTTAATTCGCTCAAATTCTAATTTGGCTTTACTATCGGACTTTTTATTTTTTACTTCCTCTATAGTATACGCATTTAACCGCTTCCCTTAACATTTTTTTTGGAAAAAAAATGCAAAAAATCAGCATATTTTTTTATTTCATTCATAAATACAAGGAACTAAAAGCTTTAAACTCCTTTTGAGTATTAAATTGGTTTGTTTAATTGCTCTAATTTTATTCGCTCAAATTCTAATTTGGCTTTACTGTCGGACTTTTTATTTTTTACTTCCTCTAAAGCAGGGGTCCCCAACCTTTTTGTACCAAAGAGCAAATACCAGAATATCGGTCGAATGACGGGCACCATTTATTTTTTCAAGATAAATTTATAGTTGGTAGACATAGGAAATAATACACACTGCATATAATGCACAAAAAATTTAATTTTAAAAATTAATTTAGCATATAAATATAATTAGTATATTAAAATCCTTGTAATTAGAATAAATTATTACGAAATTGCTTGCAAAACATACAAAGTATGAGTTCAAATATGCAATTCGCGAGTGGTCAGCAATATTTTGCTTTGTGCTTATATCTGTGGGGATGGCGATTTCTATTTTGGTTGTGTTTATCATCCATATTGAAAAAGCAAAAAATATTGCATAACATTTTATGGGAAAATGGAGAACTGAAGTATTTTATCGTTGGGCACAAGCATCGCGGGCACGGGCGCACCTAAACCGATCGAAGGGCGCCATGGTGCCCGCGGGTATAGGGTTGGGGACCCCTGCTCTAAACTATACGCATTTAACCGCTTCCCTTAACAATTTTTTTGGAGAAAAAAAAATGCAAAAAATCAGCATATTTTTTTATTTCATTCATAAATACAAGGAACTAAAACAAAACATAGTACACAAGTTCTGAGTTGAAATTTTAAATTTTTTTTTTATGTGTAAAAAATATTTAATTTACTCTCCCAAATTATCTCGGGCAAATAAAAAAAGTTAAATATTAGTCTTTGTAAATGTTCACAACTTCATAATCTGAAAAATCATCTGCATTACCTTCGATCGCGAACGCCATTTTTTTACTCTTTTTTTTCTATGTAAATTCGTCAACCATCGTATATACAATTGTACAAAACACGTCTGCAATTCTATAGCAAAACTCCCAAACTAATATTGGCAAACTTTCAATTCACAACAGATTATTATTATTATTTTTGTTTTGCCCCCGGCTGAATAAAAACGTGATAAAGCAAAACGTATTGACGAATTCTGCTATGACCGAGTTTACTGGGGACAACAAATATTTGCTATACATACATACCCGAGTTTAGAGTGCCTGTATTGAAAAGAGTGATGACAATATCCAAGAGCGCATGCGCTGCCGTCATATTTTTGTCCAAGGGGGTTGCCAGATGATGCACCGAAGTTGGCGCCACTCGCTCATTTGGTGTTATTCTGAAGGTTCTGTTATTCTAAGAGTATATACTAAAGTATCAATAATATAAACTTTAAGATTGGAAAGCACATGATATTACAGATTTTTTAAGAAACATTTTCTAGCATCTGAAATTGTTAAAAAAATTAATGTCAATGAAAAAAAAAAGACTTATGAAAAGACTTCAGCTTTTAATAAATGCCTTAAATAAAATAAAAAAATTAATAATGATTATGCCATTTATTTCAGAAATAATAATTAATAAAACAAATTATATGATTTATTATTATTTATTACTTTTTCAGGAAAAAATTGTGGCATATTCACCTGAAAAGGTATTGTTTATTTCAGCAAATTGTAAACAAAAATTTCCATAATTAGTTGAAATTTAAAACAAACTAGCATTTTATACAGTTGGTAACGAAAAGTAAACAAATGCTACTTTGTAACGCGCATTGTAACGCGGACATTGTAACTCGCCAACATGTCAAAGTAATATCGCCCATTGTAACTCGCCAACATGTCAAAGTAATATCGCCAAACTCTGCACTTCTGAAGTTTTGATAAAAAGATGCTCAAATCTTAAAATTTATAAGTAATTTAGATAGAAATTATGTGCATTAAAAGTAAATACATTTATTCTTATCTAACCATTAGTTATTTCATCACCTTGTTCTCTTTACAATGAGATAAACATAACTTTATATGCACGCAAGTAAGTGATAATAAGGATAAATTCTAATAACTAACAACTATCCAAATTTTCAGCCATAATTTTAACATTTACTGTAACTGTGAAGTTTCTTATTGAAAAAAAGTAAGTAATGAACTTATTACATGCATTTATTAATACAGAACATAAATTTTTTGAGTCAGATAATTTTCACTCCGTGTAATTCCAATGGCGAATTTTCCACTCTCGCCTCCGGCGGTAAAGTTTTTCTTTCCACCTATCAGGAATCGTTTCTCCCTTGTCCACACTCTTTTACTCTAGGCACTCTACCCGAGTGGAAGCGGTTAATAACTCTTTATCCGTTTTAAAAACCTCGTTGTTTTCGATAAAAAATTTCAAATCAGCGATTTTTGCACTCTCCGGTACAGTTAAAATTTAACTCTTCGGCGACTAGTTTTAGCTTGTCTTTCTTTAATTTAGTTAAAGACATATTTATAATTATAATTTAATACAATTAAATAAAAAAAATGAACGTTCTCCTACCTCCTCAGATCGCTGTTTGACGCAGTTAGCAAAGGTTTCAGTTTCGATTTTGAATCGGCAACTTACGCATATCATTAAAAACTTTGCCCCTGTTTTTCACTTAATTTTTATAAAATTCATTCATCTATAGATCGCTTACCTTCTCCGACTCTCTCGGGTAAGGACCACGTAATTTCTTTTTAAAACATAGGACATAATTTGGCATAAACATAATTTAAAACATAATTTGACAATAATTAAAAAAATTCACTGGGTGGAACTAGAATGACGTAACATAGTGAAAATGTGTTAAGAATGTTTGGTAAGAAACGTCAATCTGATGCAACTTATCACTGAAATTCTTTATTAGATTTTTCAGAGGATCGACCAGATTGGCTTTGTCAGAGACGAAAAGATATTATGCGAGAACATCTTTGGATTTGAATCACATTTTTGAATCACATTTGGACTAATTTGGACCATTTAATATTTTCTGATCAGAACAACTAACGAATACGCTCTGCATTAGATCAATTAAATGTAGTGTCTAAAGGCTTAAAAGCCGAGTGCTATATTGAGCTCATCTCAACTATTTTAAACTAAATCTGTTAGAGGAAAAAGAACAATCATTAGAGTATCTCGGGGTCTTAGAACCCGTATTTACATAAAGAAAAATTCTTTGAGCGGATGTAAACGCGCAGATAAAAACTTAATTCACAACATAATGGTCGTCACACTTCGTTATACGTGGCTCTCAACTTATATAAGAGTCTTTTCTGAAGTGTTAATAACAGTTATGGTTAAAATAGATTGGATTTTACTTACGAATATTGCGAAATAACGTGAATAAAGCGCTAATAAATAAGGGTACAAAAATGGACATATAGTTTGTCTAAGCTAAAAACTCCTCCCACCACAAAGTCTAAGGCCGTCTGGTGCTGTAGAAACAAGAATGGCGCATTTTAGGGAGGGTAGCTTCACTCTAGGACTTAACACGATTGATTGACCGAAGAAAGAGCTTCCCCTTCTCCCGACCGGAGCCGAAACCACTCCAAAATAGTGACCCCGCACCCCTACTTGAGATAGTCATACTTCGTTACCATAGTCACCGCCACAGGTCCAGCCGAATGTCTGGGGGAATTCTTATTTTAGACAAACTATACTCTAGTTTTTTAGTTTTTGTTTTATAAACAAGAACCTTTCTCCTATAAACAAGAACCTCTCTCAGTGTCGGAGTTTTGACCATTTCAATACCTTTATTTGTGTTTTATTCACATTGTCAGAGATGATTGTGCTCCGGAAAAAATCCGGATTTCCAGATTTTTCGCTTACTCCAATCAGGAAATCCAAGGTCCAGAAGTTTCAAGAAATAATCGCTCACATTTATGTATAAAAATTCCATGATCTATATGATGAAAATATCAATGATATAAATTTATAAAGACATAAATTTTTTGAATAATTGTTACTCCTGAAATTTTCAGGATTTTTTAGTTTGGCACCCACTCACCCCTGCATTGTTTTGCTTTGTATACCTATATTTAAGATAGACCTGAAACTACGAATTTTCTGTTAGTAGCCACTTTTTCCTTGAACCTAATGAGTCTGTAACCGATATTTGATTGGCCCTTTTCATTTAATAGCCACTTTTTGCAAACATTTTTATTTTTTTATTGCTTGGATTAAATTTTATTTGAAAAAAAAATCACATTTGAAATAATCTACAGCTAATCTAATTCAACTACAAAAATAATGTAAATATGTGACAGAATTTAGTTTAACATACTGAAATATTTGAAACTGTTCGGGGAGGCGAAATTCATTTAATGTACAATTTTGAAATAGTGAATTGTTAAAGACTCTCTTTCTATACGAATTTTTTCATTACTAATTGATGGATTCTGAAGGATCAAAATTTTGATTGGATTTTAATTAAAATCCTATTTTCCAGTCTTTCTTTCATTGATGTACTTTTCACTTTTTTTGTTTGCTGACTCGCCAGCGGTTATTCTCAGATCTAGATCTAGAATGTTATTCTCAGATCTAGATGTAGAAGGTTCTTCTCAGATCTAGATCTAGAAGGTTATTCTCAGATCTATATCTCGAAGGTTATTTTTGGATCTAGATCTAGAAGGTTATTCTCAGAGCTAGAAGGTTATTCTCAGAACTAGATCTAGAAGGTTATTCTTAGATCTAGATCTGGAAGGTTATTCCCAGATCTATCTCTCGAAGGTTATTTTTGGATCTAGATCTAGAAGGTTATTCTCAGATCTAGATCTAGAAGGTTATTCTCAAATCTATATCTCGAAGGTTATTTTTGGATCTAGATCTAGAAGGTTATTCTCAGAACTAGATCTAGAAGGTTATTCTCAGATCTAGATCTAGAAGGTTATTCTCAGATCTATATCTCGAAGGTTATTCTTAGATCTAGATCTGGAAGGTTATTCCCAGATCTAGATCTAGAAGGTTATTCTCTGAACTAGATCTAGAAGGTTATTCTCAGATCTAGATCTAGAAGTTAAGCAATTATGCTAGTGTTGGTGATGTAGCTTAATTTTTAAAAAATTCTTACAAGTTTTTTATTTTACTACCTTTTTTTTAACACTAAACTTACCATAACCGCTCAAATGACCGTTTAAGAACTTTTTCATCGAAAATGCGCTTATTTTATCGTTTTTGCACATTTGACTTCATCTAATAACAGAGATTGCTGTAATACAGTTAATACTTTTTCTAACAATTATATACAGTTAATATTCTATAATTATTATTATTTTTTCTATTTTGTTTGTTTCGAATGATACTTGTCGTATACCTATTTCTACCACAACCGGTCAGTTGACCGGGAGAACAATTTATTGCTTTATAAGGTTATCGGATCAGAAATAACGATGTAATGCGTGTTCAACGTATTGCATTCGATAAGTTGCACATTTCTGTTGTTGACTGTTACGTAGTTTGTTCAATTAGAATAACTGTGAGTTCAAATTTCAAGAAAGTACCTAAAATTTTATATTGGCGTTTTTGTGTAAGAAAAAGTGACAAAAACTAAATGTTTTGGTAAGTAGCTTATATTTTATTTTGATAGCTACACTTCATTTCTAACTAACTGTTAGTTTTTACCCAGAAAATTTTGAAACAATCAAGACAGCACAAGTTCTTAGAAGAAATAATATTAATTATAAGAATTATAGAAATAATAATAATTAGAAGAAATATGTTTGCGGAACGGAAAATGTACCATGGAAACCTGTATATGTAAAAAATGCATTGAACAATGAATTAAAAATTCTTATTCTTTGTGTTTGTAATACATAAAAATTGCCAATATACAATTTTGTTTAATTATAATGAAGTTTTTTTAGTTTATTTCCTTCCTAACATCCATATTTAATGCATTCAATCAAGAAACATAAAGTCCGGACATTTGACCGTCTGTAGTAGAAATAGGTATATATTAAGTATTGGTATGTATAGTGTTAAAGGGTTTTGAAATGACCTTATAAGTTGGCATCTACTGTAATACAGTGAATTCGCGATAACTCGAATCTGATAGGACTGACGAAAAACTTCGACATATCGGAAGTTCGACTTACCGTTAGTTTCGGTTTTGGACTTTCAAAATATTGTCGGATTATTTAATTAATGCTTATTAATTACAAATCTTCTAAATGCTTACAATATTTAAGATCATTTTT
>NC_092215.1:42659337-42669354 GCF_043381705.1 Parasteatoda tepidariorum
AGCCACATATAGGAGAAGGTCATAAAAAAATCGAGTTATAGTAATATTCGAGTTATCGTACTTCGAGTTATAGCGAATTGACTGATATAAATATCTATATCAAAACAACATTTTTAACTGCAAAATAAAAAATTAGTCATTTTAAAGATAGATTTCATTTTTTTCTTCTGAAATTTAAATACGTTTTATTTCTGTAATAGAAAATTTTTTTTTTTGCACATCTTCCTAACACATAACGATAAAAATTTTTTCGAACTCTTATATTGAATTTTTAGTTTTAACAATTCATATATCAAAGCCAATTTATCAGAAGCGGAAATATTTCAAGACGATTATTTTATTCTTATTTTTTTTCGCCTTTCAAAGTCTTTCTCGAAATCTTAATATTTTTTAACTGAGAATTTCCTTTTGGCAATTACTTTGATAGTGAAAGAATAAAAAGGAAGTGGTATTAATAATTTAGAAGTCCATTGTGTGAAGTAGCACTAAGAAAGAAACACGCGTTACAGAATTTAAAAATGTTTTTCCTTTCCATATGTTATTACTGTTTTTTCATGTTTATTCTTGCTGTTTTTTTCATGTTTTACATTCCCCCCCCCCTCTTTTTAAGTTTCCTTCATTTTGAAGGTTAACGTTGTTTTTTCTGAAACTGTCGTTATTAGAATATGAAATATTGCTTCTTAGTGAGTAAGATGTTTTTGTAACTGTTATAAATTTGTAAGTTTTTTTTTCCTGAAATGTCTGGAAAGTTACACCAGCGCTGAGGGATTATAAAAATATGCGAACATTGAGAATTTTTCATTGATTTTAAAGCTGTTCTTGGAAGGCTTTACTGTTTTATGAAAGCTTTTTTTTTCATCGAATAAATAGTAGGTTAATTTTATAATGTTGTTAGCTTTATAACTGTTTTGTCTCTCTTTATACAGCATGTGATTCTTCCGCTAATTCGCGGAATTCCGCGAATCTCAAGACCGTTGATTCTCGGAATTCTGCAAATTAATAATTTATATTCCGATAAAATTTTCTGCTAATCCAAAATTTAAATTTCGTTACTTATGCAATATCTCGTTAATGAGGCATTCATTCAGTCTTTATCAGCACGCTCTTTTTTACTTCCTAAATTCTCATACACGCTCGATAATGTCTTTTTTTACTGAGATTTCTTAGAGAAAAACTCAACTTTCAACTTCGAGTACGCGAGGCTGAAAAAAAAATCTATAATAACTTCGGTTAGAATTTATGAACTACCGAGGCAAACACAAAAGTATAAAATCGATAATCTAAAAAGTTATTCCGAAACGGCAAATATTTAAAAGATCGTTTGTCAGAAAAAATTGTGTTTTTGTTCCTATTTTTATAAACTTATATTTTAATGATTAGCAATTTTGTTACGAATTTCGATTTGTAACAGGAGAATTATTTAAT
Organism: Parasteatoda tepidariorum; assembly: GCF_043381705.1. Taxonomy (NCBI): domain Eukaryota; kingdom Metazoa; phylum Arthropoda; class Arachnida; order Araneae; family Theridiidae; genus Parasteatoda; species Parasteatoda tepidariorum. Next base: position 42,660,763 of record NC_092215.1, read on the forward strand.
CAATCTGATATATTTGCCCCTGATTATTTGGCTACAGTTTAGATCGAATTATTTTTAATATGATATTCGAGGTAGGTACTTTATATCGCACTTAAGCTGCACAATGGGCTATTGGCGACGGTCTGGGAAATATTCCTGAGGATAATATGCCGTCACAATTTTGATCCTCTGCAGAGGGCATCTCATTTGTGAGGTCACATCCTCAGTTTAGACGTCCCGCAGTGGACTGATCGTTAACACGGTTTCCAGCAGATCACCGAATTCAAACCTCACTGGCTGCGGTAATTGTACAGTTGGCTGACCACTTGGATCAGTCTGCGAAGGGTCCGAGAGTGTGTAGGATTGGTCCTCTTTAAACTGTTCTACCGTAAAGTGCTCGACTTCGTGCTCAGATCGTCGGGCTACCAAAGCGGGGGTGTCATCCCCTCTGCAAAAGATCAAAATTGTGATGGCATGTCTTCGGATCAACGTCAGTAATGTTTCTCAGAACGTCGCCAATAGCCCATTGGGCAGCTCTAGTGCGACGTATATGAACTACAACTACAATCCTTTGAATATCTTTAGAATTAATGGATTTATCAATATAAGCTAATTTTATATATTTTAATAAGATTATAATAAGAACTTTCCCCTTGAAATGTCAGTTTTTTTTAAAAATGTAACTTAGCCGGTTCTTCCAATAAGCTCTTCATATATCAATAAAATTTAAAGTTTTTATAGGTTTTAGGGGACGGCAATAAACTACGAACGAAAAAAAATTTTTTTGGGCACCCTATGCCAAAATATATAGCGATAAACTTATAACTTCTATAAACTACTTAAGTTCGTAATACCCAGTTTAATCGTTCTGTGCCCTACGGTGTGCTCTACCAACCAATATGGGACTTGAAATTTTTACTGATGGTTAGAGGATGGAGGTCGCCAACCCCAATACTAACGATAAGGAATATAGAACAGGCTCTGGCATGATTGCGAAACTGGATGGTGAGACTATTGAGGTGGCCTCCATCAGACTCACCAATAACTCTAGCGTTTATGTTGCAGAGCTCGTGGCAATTAAAAAGGCAATTTCATGGCTTTCTGACATGGATTATCCCAGGGCAACCATCTACTCCGATTCGCTGTCCTCGTTGCAAGCACTAAACAATCCAAAGCCTATTTCAAAACTTGTGGAAGAGATAAAACTTCTTTGCAATGACAACATTGATTGCAATTGGGTCAAAGTCCATGTGGGCATTCAAGGCAACGAGGAGGCGATCGGGCAGCAAAACAAGCCACGAGTGACTGCAACATCTCAACTAAAGTCCCCAGCTCCAATGCCCAAATTAAAACCGTGGTCAAATCACACAATATGAGTCGCTGGAAGCGGGAGTGGCGGAGTTCTAGGAAGGGCAGGCAAACTTTTAAATTCTACAAGGATCCAAAACTAAACAGACTGCAGGCAAATTTTTATTTTAACTTAATCTTTATTTAAATTAATCTTTATTAACTTAATCTTTATTAACTTAATTTTTATTTAAACTTTTATTTTAATTTAATTTGTTCGGAGAACATCAAAATAGACTTTTTAATAAAAACATTCAATGCAATTACTGTGGGGAACAACAGACAATCGATCATTTAATTTTTAGTTGTTCCCAATTCCGGACACTTCGTGACCATAACTTTAATAATTTTAATCAGCACTAATGCTTTGCCAATTTGGCCTGCAGAAAAATTATCATCTCTATTATTAAACAAACACTGGAAGATGTACTCGGAGACAGACAATAAGACCCGGAACCTGCGCTCCCTACTTCTTGGGTGTCTCAAGCAGTTCATTGGCTTTTAAATTAATGTTTTACTTTATTCCATTTTTAATGTTTTTTTTAAATGATTTTATGTTATTATTTTTCATTCATCTTTTCTACTGGGGCTTGATTTTACGCTTTCGTGGGGGTTTTTTATCACTGTCAACTGTTTACAATTTTTATATTGGTTTTACCTGCATTTTTCCATTACTATGGTGTTTAACTTCTCTGTAATTTTTACTTTTTGTGTTCGACTTTATTACATTGTGATTTTATTACTATGGTCTTTTGACTGTCTGTTTGCCCTTTTGGGTACTTCTGTAACTTTTATTTCTATTTATTGTACATTTTCTGTAGATCAATAATCTGGATTAATTATTGTTTTTATCTGCCCTGTTATATAATGTGTGGAAGTGGAGTGGTAGAAATAAGGGTCCTTGGACCTCCTACCCTATAACCAGCTAACACTATAAGGGTCCTTTGACCTATTTTATATAATTTGTTTGTTTGACCGCATTTTGTATCATTGTCCCTTGTGGCGATCTTAGTTTGAAGTTGTAATCATGTATCAATCCAACAAATACCCAGTTGTATGATCTTGATGTAATCTTGACGTAAACCCTGAACAAATAAGGTGGGTCGTGTCACTGTTCAAATACCCAGCTTTAATAATAGAGATATGGACATTTTTATAAACTAATTTTTTTGCCTTTCGTTATTTACTAAAACTTCAGAAATATTTAATAAAATAAAATAAATTTTTAATTAGTTTCTAATTCATATCAAAAATGTAATTTTGAAATTTGAAAAAAAATTGATAAAAATTGCGTAAGATATAAGTATTTAAAGTATTCCTTTCATACTGCGCATGAAAGGAAAATATTTAGAAATTTTTTTCTTCTTAATTTTGTTTTGAATTTTATTTGGTAACTTATAAAAAAAAAAGTCTGACTTGAATATCTTGAAAATTTTATAAAGCTTTTATAAATTTTCTAAGTAGTTTTTGCACATTTGTATTAAAAGTTCTAAATGATAAGGGGTTTTCCACAAATTTAATTTTTATCATGTAACAAATTTTAATAACAAATGATAATAACCTGAAATGATGTTCCAGACATTAAAATTTGTGGAAAACCCCTTAGCCATTCAAAGTTTTCTTTCCGAATTTACAAAACCAACTTAGAAAATAGCTAGAACGTTTTGAATTTTTAGGGTATTTGAATTGATTTTTTTCAAAAATTACTAATTACGATTCAGGACAAAAATACGAAAAATAAAATTTAAATATTTTCCACGAATGCGCAGTATGAAACGATGATTTTGCTCATATGTTGCACAATTTTTTTTTCAAATTTGCAAATTATATTTTTGTTATTTATAAAAAATTACTCTTAAGAATTTTGTTTAATTTTATTGCATATTTGTGCCATTGTTGTAAAAAAACGCAAGGCAATTTTTTAAATATTTTTTTATAAAAATGTCCATATTTCAGCTAGCTAGGTTTACGAAATTTCGTGCAGTTATAACCAAAGTAATTGATACAAGTTATAAGCTTATTACTGTATTTTTGGGCATGAGATGTTCAAAAACACTATTATTCGTTCGTAATTTATTTGCCAATTCCTAAAAGCTAGTTATAACAATAGGTAACAATACAATAGATAATAAAACCGATAAAAATTTTTTATTCTAATTATAATATTCATCTTACTGAATCAAGAAAAGAAATAATTCCTGAGAGAAAAAAAAAATTGTAATAAGTTAAATAAAATATATTCGAATATTTAACAATATACAAATCTGTTAAACATTTAGGAATAAGCTTAGTATATAAAATATATTATCAATTGAAATATCAAAGATGAGGAAAAAAAATTAATAACCTCTAATCAAATTCAACAAATATTGTTATTTCAACGACAATTACTTTATCATAATTATTTCGAAAATTATTATTATAACTAAGCACAGATTGAAATCAATAAAATCGTTGATCATGAATAATAAATACCATTAAAAAATCAATACTATATTATAACATAAATATAAACACTGATAATATTTAAAAAAAAATTTTTTTTTCGAAATATTTAACGTAAATGGAAATTGAATTAAATGAACACTTCCATTGCTCACTGATAAAAATTTTCATTATATCTATCGCCCCAAATCGATTTCGATATTCAAACAAATTTTTAATTAATCGATATATCACAACCTTGTAAAATAAGCATTTTAACTATGAAGATACTGCCAAGTTACTACCGCCATTTTTTTATAATTGCAAAAGCAAAAACGTTGTCACATTGGCAATCGGAAATCCAAAAATAAATAAATCACTTAATGCTTAATTTTTCATTCAGGCATTAAGAAGGGGAAGCCCACTTTTTCGGCAATCAAAAACAAACGATCACAAAAACAAACCAAACGATCGTCTTTCGTAGATTATTCAGCTAATATTGCTTAAAACGATAATAGAATGAAATAGAAATTTTTAAGAACGGCATTCATTTGGTGGCGGCATCAAATCGAAACTTGGATGATTAGCGTCCATCTTATCGAAGCTCACATAGGGATAGGAATTCAGAACTTTATTTTTTCTTCTATGGCGTTTGGAGTTTAATTTTTCCTTTCTTCATGAGAATTCGCTCTTCTTTTTTGGACTTTTCTTCGGTTCTCTATGAGGCTTTCAACAACCAGCAGAGTTTTGTGGCTTTTGAATCTATTTTGTTTTCGTACATTTTTTGTATGGAAGGAGGATTCATTTCTTAATATGCGCATTTTAATTCTGGATCTCGCAATTTAAAATCCTGCTCGACTTGACATAGCAGTGTGGCCTAAAGGGAATGTACTATGAAAAGTTTTATTTATGTAATCGTAGTAGGACGAGCAGGAAGCCGAATGATCCAAAATCGAACTAGTTGATTTTTAAAGAAATTATTAGCATTTAAAGAAAAAATCCTTTATTGAATAATAGAAGATTTTTAAATATGACTTTGCCCGAATTGGATTTGCACTTGGTAAAAATATAAATTTAGATGACAAATTTTTTGTGTAAAAAAATTTATTACTAACACACAATTAACTCAATGGTTTTATATAGAATTTAATTGTGTTAGTTTGGTATCCATTGTTGATCAAATTTTGAAGGAGTTTGTGTATTTTCTTCTCGGATAAATATTACTGCTAATTCTTTTAGTTCTATTTATTTTATTAGGGGGATCGGAAAATAATGTCGTTTCGGCGCATTAGATATTTGTTAGTCTTAAAAACCAATTCATTTTTTTCGCTTCATTTTCGATCCAGCATTGAAAGGTTGTTGCTAAAGCGGGTGAATACATTATTGATTAAAAATAAATTCTTGATAACAAATATCAAATGCACCGAAACGACATTACTTTCCGGTCCCCCTAATATTAAAAATAGTATTTAAATAAGTATTTTTACAAACATTATAATTCCCTGTTATTAGTTTATATTAAATTTAAAGTCATTAATTTTATCGTATAAGACAACAATCCAAGTATTTTCTTCTTTTTTAATTTTTTCTTAATCCATCAAATTAAAATTTAAATTATCGTCATAATTACGAAGCAAGTAAACATGTATTAGTAGTGTCCTTGTAATAGTATTTAAAAAGAAGAAAATATCTGCATTGTTGATTTAAACTATAAAATAATGATTTTAAATTTTATATAAATAAACTTATTACATGGAATTCTAATCTTTCTGAAAACATTTATTTAAATATAATTTTAGATAAAATAAATATAATTAAAAGAATTTGTAGTAATGTTTACTTATTTGAAAAAGAAATAGACTAACTGTTCCAAAATTTGATTAAAAATAATGAATATTGAACTAATGTAATTAAATTCTATTCAAACTCATCGGGTTAATTGTGTCTTATAAATATTAATTAATTTATTTACACAAAAACAAATTTGTTATCTAAATTGATATTTTTACCAAATCCATTTCGGGCCATTCCGTGACTAAAAATCTTCTAATATTTAATAAAGGATTTTTTCAATAAATGTTAATAATTTCCTTAAAAAATATCGAAATTGAAATTTTATAATTAGAATTCGACTTTTTATAAATTATAAACTTTAAATTTTCCAATATAATGCGCAAAACTAATTGCTCAAATCCAGTTTTCGGGCCAATATAAGGTAACAGACAAATCAAATGCTGTTCTGTATTTCAATTAGAACGCTCCATAAAATATATCCCACTTTCCTCTATTTAAGCTTTAATTTCATATTTTGTAAACTAGTAACGAAAATATTTTTAAATCAATTTTTGCCAGATGGTACCAAGTAAAACGACGTTAGATTTCGCTACTTCCTTTACATGCAACATTTTGTGTTTTATTCTGTATTTTTCTTGAATTTTTGTTTTATTTTGTGGATTATGCTTTATGTATTATTTTAATTACGATTTTCTGTGATACTCCTCACACTATTGTATTGATATATTTTGCTATGTTATTGCAAAATTAGAAAGCACTCTAATTTGCTGATATAATTATGTGAGTTGATGACGAGATAATATCTTTTCGCTATTTTTTTTTCTGGCGTTTTAAATTATTTTTAATATTTTTAAATTTGTCTTTTGATTTTTTAATAATTTTTCTTCTTTTAAAATATATTTTTCTTGTTTTCTTTGTATTTTCATCTTATTTTATGTATTCAGCTTATGTACTTGCTTCCGTACTTACGTCAGCTTATATACATTATGTACTTGCAGCTTATGCGAAGTTGATAAAACTTGTTATTTATTTCTTAATTTTGTATGCTAACCTTCTCTTTAATTCTTTTTTGTCTCTGTATTGTGTTTCATAAATATATACAGGCAGTTCCAGAATGCCTTGTACAAACTTGAAGGAGAGGTGAACAAAAAGCATTAAGAGCCATAATTAGACTGGACAACATGGCTGAAAACGTCACCCTCACTAATTAAGTTAATTATTTATACTTTGTCTAAATAAACACATAAGTTTTTTTTAAAGCAGATATAGATCTTTGATCTTGTATACTTTTTTTTATTTTATAACAGTCGTTGAACAGCCGATCCTATTTTTTGGGTTTACGACCCAAAAAATTGGACCGTAGCCTTGTAATTTTGAACCCAATTCTGAAGACAAGGGAACTCCTGGATCAAGTATTAGGAGAAATTTGCCTTCGTGGAGGACTTTTTGATGGAACTTACCCGCATTTGCGTGACATGGAAGGAAAGACCACGAGATACCTCTCACGATTAAAGCCTGACGGCAAAGGGACTCTAACCCATGATCCGTCTACCACTGAGGATATTTCACATCAGCACTGTGGTCGGTGCAAGCCGGATGCGGATTCGAACCCGGTTCACCTCATTGGAAGGCGGACGCTCCATCCCCTGAACCATCGAGGCTTATTATATATATTTCATATCCGTCGTTGAACAGCCTATCCGATTTTGGGTTTACGACTACTAATGATCAACTCCGTAGCCTTGTGATTTTGAACCAATTCAGAAGACAAGGAAACTCCTGGATCAGTATCCCCAGAAGTATTGATCTGTTATGGGAGCATGGAGGACTTTGCGACTCGACAGATTTAACATGCATCAGTCACCATTTACTACAAGGGGAGTCTTCGGCCGGCGGGGATCGAACCCACGAACTCTCGGACATGGGCCCAGCGCCCAACATTGCCCTACTATTTTTTTCTTAATTCGGGCAGAAATTCAGGGCTGATTGTGCTCCGGAAAAAATCCGGATTTCCGGAATTTCGCTAACAGGGATTCGGAAGTTTCCGGAGATCGAAGGTCCAGACGTTTCAAAAAATCATTGATCATAGAAGTTTCCGGAAATCAAATTTTCAAAGGTGGAACTTAAAAACACAGTTCATTTTGTTTGTTTGTAAGGGAGAGCCAAAGATGTACTTTATAAGCTTATATTCATGATTAATATTCATTTTTTATCAGAAAATAGTTGTTATAATCATAAAACTCAAGAAAGACATATTTGTAAATTTTAATTACTTCTCCGGGTCATCATAGGTATGTGTAAATGGTATTGGTATGTGTAAAATTTTAAATATATTTTAAGTGAACTAAGAAATATTGAGGAAAAGAAAAAAAACTTTGTTTAAATTTTTTTAAATTTAAACTTCTTTTTTTTTAACTCAACAAATTTTCTGGAATTTTGACTTGGGCTCACAATCACCCCCAGATTCATGCCTGACTGTTGATTGTAGATTAACAGAAAATTGGAGTGCCTACGTGAAGAGGCAAATCTTGTTTTCATAACCATAATTCAGCTTTTTACAGGACTGTTTTTATCATGCTTGGTGACAGTTTATTTTGGCTTTCTACCTGTTAATTTTTTTTTATTATTATGCAAAAATTTATGGTTTGAGATTAATTGAGAAGAGTTGTAACTAGTCAATACCATACAAGAGACAAAGCTAGTCATTAAAGGTAACAGTCCTGTCATGTAAAAAGACTACAACTTTCTTGTTTTATATATCATATGATAACTACAAAACTGGAAAAAAGTGCATTCAACTAATTCTTAATACTGTGTTGAATTCATTAAAGATATTTTCTCTGTGACTGCTTATGTTAGACATTAAAATTCTTTTTTTTTTTTTTTTTTTTGTCTTTAAGTTCTAGGGTACATGTGCACAATGTGCAGGTTTATTACATAGGTATACATGTGCCATGTTGGTTTGCTGCACCTATTAACTTGTCATTTACATTAGGTATATCTCCTAATGCTATCCCTCCCCCAGCTCCCCATCCCACAACAGGCCCC
>NC_092215.1:42670370-42695033 GCF_043381705.1 Parasteatoda tepidariorum
TAAAAAATATATAAATTTTATGTATTAATTAAATTTCACATATGAATATAGGTTTTTGACATTTTCGACATTTTTGACAGTGAGGTTTTTGACGTGACGGTTTAAACCATGGTTTAAACTGTCAAAAACTGTCACATGTCAAAAACCTGCCAACCCTGTTCAACTACCTAAGAATATAAATCCTTAATATTGTAATCAGATCCCAAAAATTAGCAAAGGTACAATCATCTATCGGAAGAAAAGAAATTTACATGTATTTCACTCATTTCAAATTATCCAAACTGGTGGAGGGAATTAAACACTATTTTCATAAAGAAACAAATAAATAAATAAAAATTATGCTAATTTTGTCATTGCAATTTGCTGTTTTTGTTCATGAAGCGGAACATTTATTGAAAAATATACTTTTTTTTTATTGTTCATCAACATCATTTCATAAGTAAAAAAAAATTTTGTTTTTGTTTTTGAGTTTTCAATGAAAATTGACTGTACCCGTTGGTAGAGAAGGCGTTCACATCAACTGCTCTTTACAAGTGTCAAATAATGGCTAAGATTTGAATTAATATCCATATATGGCGCTGTGCTAATAATTTATTCTTTCACATATTTTTATTCTCTTTTGTACTGTCTGCATGACATAAACTTTGTGCTTTGTCTTTATTTTATTTTGGAATCCAAGTATAGAACAATTTAATATGGAATAAGAGACTTTTTATGGAATTGAAAATTTTTGGAAATATACTTGGATAAATTAATTTAGAAAGATGGCTACGAAAGATATGTTAGGTAATCAAAAAATGAAAGTAACTGTGGTAATTACTAAATTAATATCGAAAATTGAAGCGAGTTTGGCAGATGAATAGCAGGATGCTGAAAAAGCAGAACTTTTATTTGGTTTAAGTGAGCAACTTAAACTAAATTAAATGCAAAAATGATGGAATTAAAACAATTGGGGGAAAAATTGGAATACAGTGTTGCTGAACAGGAGTTCGAAAACAAAATAACTACCTGCAAGAATATCAAGAATTTTTTTTTTAAATCGATCTTCTAATTCTGAAATTAATATCGAAAGTGAAACGAACTTGTTAAAACTGAATCAAAAATATTAAACCTACCTCGTCTGCAAATAGGAACATTTTGCCAAGTGGTTAGATTTTTATAATCAATTTGAAACATCTATTCATAACAACAATGAATTACGAAAGACTGAAAAATTTGCATATTTGAAATCCTGGCTTGGAGGAAGTGCTCTCGCATCTATATCTGGATTCGCCATTAGTGATCAGAATTACGATTCCTAATATCGAGATTCTGGAGGAGCGTTTTCGAAGAACGGACATTGTGATAAACCCTCATATGACGAAACTTATCGTTACTGAACCTATTCGAATTGTTTCCATCTTAAATGCACTAAGACGACTATAGGATGAATGTGAAATACAAATAAGAAGCCTGTCATCATTAAATGTAACAGCAGGAAGTTATGGAAATTTACTATGCCCAATTATTCAGCAGGAGCTTCCAGAAGAAGTCCGAAAAATCAGAAATCGGAAATTAGAATTTGATATACAGGAACTTTTTGAAAAAGGAAATTAACTGCCACGAAGCGGCAAGCTTAGTTACTCACACGAAGATTAGTTATAGAGCCAAGATTTATCAAGATTTGAGCAGGTTATTATCCTATTGTAAAACTGTATTCAGCAACATTTGATTTACTTGACATTTAATTCTGGAAAAGTTAATTTTCCACTGAAACTCGTTCTCATCATGTTTTTGAGAAAAGCAATTTATTTGAAAGGGATAATTCTTTTAATACCTGACTGTTTTAATTTAATTTTATCTAAAAAAAATTTCAATTTTTTAAGATAACTCAATAAAATAATAAAATCCATGTTTTTTATATATACGATAAATAAATGTACTGTGTAGAACCATTACTTTATTATCGATCATTAATATGTTTTAAAAACAAATTCTAAAAATTGAAAACTTTCTTTAATTTCTCTCTACACTTTGACAACTTAATTTCAGAAGTTATACAGTTAAGTTTAAAGAAGAAAAGAATATATTTTGCGCAGGGGCAAGAAACCAGCAGGCTTAACACTACTTTAACACTCTGAATTATTCTGTTATTACTCATTACAAATTTAAAGAGAAAATGTTGTGGAATTTGCCATTACTTTTGATTTTCTGTAGAAGGCATTGAAAAGAGAAAAAGCATTTTAGAAAAGAAAAAAAAATAGTCGAAAAAAATACTAATTATTAGAAAAAATTAACTTGAAAATCCAATGCTTTTCTTAGTTTCTATATTCCCCGAAAGAATTTATAAATGGAATTGAGGAAACTACTGTTTACAGGACGTCAACTATACACATATTTTGCGTAAAATATTTACGTGCTTGATTTCTTCATGAGCCCAGTGGCAGAATTTTTTCGGGCTTTCTGTGACATACCTCTCTAAAACTGATATCTTTCTGCAAGATACTTATAAAAATGACAAATATACGTGTTACTAATTTAAAGTAACAGAAGCGTCAGCGTTAAAAAAAGAAGAAGAAAAAAAATTCGGATTAAATAAAATAATTTTTTTAATTGAATTTGTATTTTTTTTTTTTTTTTACTCTAATATTATGGGCGATATTCTCGCATTTTGTAGGGGTATAACACACTGTTTCCTTTTTCACATTTTGTAATTCATCATCACATTAAAAAAAATCACGAAATCCGTAGCAATACCGAAAAAAAAAAATGCGTGTTTTCATCTTGGAATTCAGTTGTTGTAATGAATAATATCGTATTAAAAATATCGCATTTAAAATATCGGGTTTTAAAAGCTATGCGGAAATCAATAGTAATAGCAGCATAAAAAAATAGAACGAAAATTTCTACAGAAAAGAAAACTAATTTTTTTACTTCATTATTCTTTATTTTTCATTATTCTCAAATGAAAATAGAAAAATCACAAGCATTTTTTTCCACTCCGATGCGCGAGTAAGGCATCTTTGAATATAATTTCGAAAATTTCTGCAGAAAAGAAAATTAAAATTTTTATTTCCCAAAGGAAAAATCTTTCTGCAAGAACTCTGTAACGTTCTGCAATATTGTCGCCGTGTCGCTACGATTCTGCCACGGGTTTCATGAGTAGCAGAGAATTTTAAAAAGCGAGCTGTGTTCCAATAGACTTAACATTGTAACACGACCAAGTATTTTCGTTTTGTTCATTAAATCCGGCCTCATCATAATCGAGTTTGACTCTACCTTATAATTTAATATAAAATATTTCTAGTTCTATATGAGTTCAATATGGATAAGATTGCGAATTAAATGCATGTGTTAATTTCAGAAAGCTGTATCTGAAACTGTTTAGAATGCTAAAAAAAAGGTGTTTTGGCATGACAAAGTTTCGTGTTTCTCATTATAATAGTAAACACGACACTTAAAGTCATGTTAAGACACTTTTTTAGCTTTCTAAACAGTTTCTGACATAGCCTTCTGTGTTATTATAATTATAAAAACACGATATGGAAGATGTCTCACGTCTAAAAGCTGCGCCTTATATCTAAATCTGTGCATTCTTATTCTGCGAAGGAAAATTCAATTAAAAAAAGTAATTAAAATGCAATTTTAATTTGTAGCATACTTAGGATAACTAGACCAATTTTTTTAAAATGATTATAACTAATCTCAATTTTCTCAAGTTTTCCCCCCATCAAAAACACATTTTTGATTAAAAAAAATATATGAAGGAACTGGTTATTTGATGTATTTCTCTCTCTCTCTCTCTCTCAGTGTGCACCAATACAGTATGGGGTTGATTATAAATTTTTTTAGTTGTACTTGGTCTGCCACTTGTTAGCAAAATGGTCAAAATGTTTGCGATATTCAATGTACCGCCATCAGATTGGCAGACCAAGAACAATCGTGTTGTCATTCTTACCTTATACCAAAAGCTTGAAAATTATGTAGTCTGATATGGCTCTAATATATAGAAATTCTGATTGCTTACAGACTCTCAAATTTTGCCGAAAATGGCCAAGATATGTCAAATTTTGCCGGATGGGGCGAAAATTCGACCCCAAAAGGGGAGGGAAAAAAGAAGAAAAGAACTTAATTAAAAAGTTAAATCTTAATTACTGTACACAAGAACATAATGAATAAAAAAGTTTATAATATCGTTTTGAAGTCGTTTTTAAAATAATACCTTAAAATGATAATTGTTTCTAATTATCATTTGAAATTAACGCCTTGAAAAGGGCGAACTTGCCGATCGCTACTAATAATTTGATAAAATTATTTTGTTAATAATTTGTTAATAGTTTTGCTCTGTAATTTCTCTATCAATACTTAATATTTTCTTTTTAATAATATTTAATACTTCTTCGTTGAAAATACTTCTGATTTATGGTTAAAATAAAAGTGTCGATGTTAAGCGAATTTTTTGACAGACTAATAATAGTAACATTGAAATAAGAAAAGATGTTCGGGTTTGTAAAAGATTCATGTAAGGATGTAAAAATTTTGCGACTTTTTGAGCCCTCATCTGTACTATTGTGGCGCTCCCTTCCGGTACCTTTCATATTTTAATTATGAAACAATAGTTGCCTAATACATATTCATGAATTTTCTGCACTCTTCGTTATCCTTTTGGTTCTAGTGTAGAAATTCAACTTTATTTAAGAAATATTCGTTTAGTCTCTGAAGTTCAGTTGTTGAATAAAATATGAGGCAGTGCTCGCTTCAATTTCAGCGGTATTCTTAACATGCATAACAGGTTACATATCTTAAAAATCTTTTTGCTTATTTTTAATAAGTCTCATAGGAATACCTTTCAAAAACAGAAAGCTCTCTAGCTCTTCCCCTCTCTAACTTTAATTTTTTTAGGAAATTTTCGTGCTTGTTTGGCCCAAATTTTTGGCCTGGGCCATTTCTAAAACTTTCCGTACTCCATCTCTAATCGTCATTTTAACAATTTATGTATCATATTATCAAATATATTTATAGAAATAAGTTGCTTGTTCACATATAAATGGGACTACAGAATATTGTAAGTTTTAAATTTAACACTAGAATATAAAATGTTGACAGATTAAAAAAATTCCTTTTTGGTTACAAAACACATATAAGTGTATAAAACTTCTGGACACCTAAAAAATAATTACAAAACACATATTTAAAATGAGGATTTTTAAACGTATTTATTGGTTCTAGTTTGGTCGATGGATTTATAAACTTCAGTTTGTTGAGAAAGGTAATATATCAGGTTGCATTAAAATAAATTTCTAAATAAAGATTTAATATTTAAAAATTTAGGTTAGTTTCAGGTTTTGTAAAATATTTAAAGTAAAACCGTGAAAAAACATTTCATTTATATAAAATAAAACAAGTTATAAAATTCATGTCTACAATTAGTACAAAATATAAATTCATCAATAATTTGAAAAAAATAGCTAATCTGTTGTTAATTAATATAAACTAATAATAAAATCAGAGCAATTTTTAAATTGCCTAGTATTGGGGTGGCGAACCTTTATACACCAACGTGCCAATGTTTCTAAAAAATTGTTTAATGAGGTCATAGACGTGCCGTCAAATAATTTTGACTTCGTGATTATTGGGAAGATAATAATACTAAATACTATAAACTAAAAATTCTTTATTTGCATTGAAAAAATAAAGAATTTTTCAATGTCTTAAAACAACATAAGACATTGAAAAATTCTTATGTTGTTTTAAGACATTGAAAAATTCTTTATTTTTTCAATGCAAATAAAGAATTCTTAGTTCTTTATTTGCATTGGTGGTCTGCATTGAAAAATTCTTATGTTGTTCTTTGCCATGTCTTAAAACAACATAAAGTAACATCAGTATGACTTCTGTTGTTGCAGATTAGATGACAAATAACTTATATTAGGTTGTAAGATGTTAGTTTAAGCAGGATTGTTAATTTTTTTTTGCTAGTTATTTATAGTTAGCTTGTTTTTTATGGTTATTAATTGTTTTTTTAGCATTAATAGTTAATTTTTTTATTAATTGTTTATTATTTTGCTTATTTTTTTTAATTTTAATTTAGCTGTTACATATGCTTCATAGTGTAATAACATTTGTGTAATAACAATTGTGATCTGTGGCGTGCCCAAAATTTTGTGTCTCGTGCCATAAATGGCGCGCGTGCCATTGGTTCGCCATCCCTGGCCTAGTATACATCTTTATGAAGAATTTTTTTATTAATTTGAAATAAAAAATTTTGAGGAAATTTATATATTATTCTAAAATTTATTTCTCCAGGCCTTTTTGCCTCGAATTACATCGATTATAGTGTTAAAGTCACTATTTCGTGGTTGTTCATTTTCAATAGACAATAGAGCAAGTTCATTCAATCGATCCTGCTCCATCGAACTCCTCAAATAATTTTTTCGACTATTATTAAATAAAATAACAAATCATAATATATATTTAATTAAAGTTATTTTTTGCATTAAATTATCTTTGGAAAGCGAATTATATAATTGTGTGCGAAATTGTTTTACATTTGCTTAAAAAGTTCTCGAGATATGGCGAAATACGTAATAAATAAAATTAACATTAGAGGGTCCAAATTTTGGATCGCTCTCCTGACCAAATAATTTGGGATAATATTTTCCTGATTGCGGCTACACCCTAGTTGGAAAATCGAATCCGGTGAAAAATTATGTTTATTCAGAGAAAGTATTTTTTTGTGTCTGATTTCGTAACTTAAAATATCGTCTGCACCAATTAATTAGCTTGTTTGAGGTCACCCTCTCGAACTAATACGATGAAGTCCTAGAACCTGAAGATCGTTAGATCAAAGGATATAAAGGGTGGTCTGCTTTTTTTAAATTTTTTTTCCGCACTATACAGTGCGGGGAAAAAAACGGACCACCCTGAATAACTTTTGATCTAATGATCGGATATTTCGGTCCCAGGACTCCATCTTAATGGTTCGTGAGGGTCAACTCAAATATGCTAATTGATTAGTGCAGAAGATATTTTAAGTTACAAAATCAGACACAAAAACGCACATTCTCTGAATTAAACATACCTTTTTTTTCGACGGATGCGTATTTCTAAACCCAAAATATTAGGGGGTGGCCGCAATCTTGGAAATATGGTCCCCATAGTTTAGCCAGGAAAGCGATCCAAAGTTTGGACCTGAGAAATCGAATTTAAAAAATACGACTTTTTTCAAAATTTGATTTCTCAGGACTTATTTAACTGATTTTGCTCAAACTTTGTATTTCGCCATGTAAAATTACTTTAAAATTATGTAAAAAATTGTATACCTTACTATTCAAATTTTTTTCGACTGTTATTAAATAAAATAATGAAAAATAATAAATATTAACTACAATTTATTTTTTGCATGGAATTATCTTTGGATAAACAAATTTTTAATTGTGTGAAATTTTTTTTCGATTCTCTTAAAAATTTCTCGAGATATAGTGAAATACGCAAAAAGTAAAATTAACAAACTTTGTATCGCTCTCCTGACCAAACTATGGGGACCATTTGTTCTTTTGAGGGGTGGGGTGGGGGGTATAATTCTCGTAAAAGGTTTTTTCAAAGTTTTTGACCCTCCCTTTATGTTAAAGTAGATATGCAATCACAAGAAAGAAAAATATTCTGCAATTCTTTCAATTCTTTACACAATTTCTTTCCTATAAAAAAAAGAGAAACTTAATTTTGAAAAAATGTGATGTGGTTCATCCTTTTTACCATCGGGGGGGGGGGGTAGTTACGTCCTGGTTTGGCACCAATTAAAAATGTGTTTTGGCTTGTTCCCTCGCTGGTAAGATCTTTACTTTTGACTTAAAAATTTCTGGCCAATTTTCGAGGTCTTATCATTTACTTTTATCTCTTTATTTATATGAGTAAGCCAAAAACTTCAGCGGCTTGTTATTTTGTTATTTATTACCTTCGTTAGTTAAAAATTTCTTTCATCGAATTTCTTATACAGGCATAAATTTTTAATTTATTTTAGAGTATTTAATTTCATTGCATTTTATTATTATTTGATGCATTTTATTATTATTTTATTATTATTTGAATTGTTTATTTTTGCAAGGTTCATAGTTCTCCTGATTTTCATGATTAAAATATTGAGTCCTTATTTGTCCTGATTTTTAGCTTTTGTTCAGATATTCTTGATTTTGTGTGTGGGTTCAGAACATTTTATTTTCCACGAATAGAAATGTATATTTTAAAAAATAAGATTTGAAGTATCAAAAGATTTAAAGTTTCGCCCAATTTTTATTTTAATTAATAATGCCGTCGAAAATCGCACAATTCGATAGTTCAAAGCTAAAATTATCTACTTATAACATATATTGGTTCAGGCATATAGCCTTACCCGCAGGATTCATTGTCTCAAATTTTCAAGGAATTCAGTCATTTTGTGAATTAGATACTCACTTAACAGTTTTATATTATCAAATTTTTGTGACTAAGAATTCAGGGGGTCATATGCATCTTTATTTTTTCAAAAAAAGGCAACAAATCTTGTAGTTTGGAGTTTTGTAAATTCACAATTATTGATTCATTTTTCATCTTATTCTAAAGATAATTGACTCAAACCAACGATCCAGTAATTATATCATGAAACTTTTAAATTGAAATTTAAGGGATCATCCATGAAGTTACTTATGTTCTTAAATATCTAGGAGTATATTCATTGCGTTTTCGTTTTGAGTTTATTGGAACCATAACTTAAAATTGCTAGATTAAAAAAAACTTGAACTTGATTACAAATTTTAATTAAATATAGGTTGCTGAGAATGTTTACTTATTGGTACTTGTTTTTTTTTAATGCAGCAGTACTATAAAAAATTTTTTATCTATTAATTTCATTCAATTATAAATTCTCCAACTTTCATGAGTTGTTGTTTGACTGAAAACTGTTAAACATTCCGTTGAATAAAGTGATTCTAAAATTAAAAATAGTATATTTTATTATTCTTTTCCAGAAAAATTTGCCTTTATTATACTTAAGTAGAGCAAATTATACTTTTTTTTTTAGTTTGTCGTTTTGCCCTTTTAATTTTCTTTATCCTTTTAAGTACATACTCAAATCAATTTAAATAATAATTTATTTTATTATTAATTAAGTTTAATTTTAAGTTTATAAATAATTAGTAAATATTGATTTTAACTTGAAAGAGAAATGCTACATGTTTTGAATTAGCAAAAGTTTGATTCACACTGTTTTTCAATACTTAGAATAAGTTTTAAATTAAGTTATTTTTTACAGGGGTCCTTTTAGCTTAGTTCGTCGTTGTATTCATAAAACTACGGGTCAACAGTTCGCTGTAAAAATTGTAGATGTTGCAAAATTTACTTCTTATCCTGGTCTTAGCACAGAAGGTAAGAAATTATTGTGCACATGATTGTGCATTATTATTTACTATAATAAGGTTTCATTTTAGATTTTTGAACATTTGATTAGTACTCTCCTTATTTATATATATATATTGTTTGGCCAAAAGTATCCAGACACCCAGTGGTAAGGACTGCCCTGAGGCACATATTAATATGATGTTGGTCACCCTTTTGCATCGATGACAACTTGCACAAGGTTTGGAAGACTTTCCACTAGTTTTTGATAGGTGGCCATAGGAATTGACTTCCAGGCTTCCATCACAGCTGAAATGGGTGCTTGCAGTGACGATGGTCGATTTGCGTGGCAACGTAATCTGTGCTCTAATTCGTCCCATAGGTGTTCTATGGGATTTAGATATGGGCTCTTGAGAAGGCCAGTCCAGTTTTTGAACACCCATTTCGTCAAATCACGTCTGTGCAAGCCTCGATGTGTGAATGGAGCAGTTATCCAGCTGGTAGAGAAATGGGCCTTACCCGAAATATTGCCATAGAACTGAGAGTGCAGCATTGTCAAGAATGTACACATACATCACAGAGTTCATGTTTCCAACCACAGGAACTAACTGATCCAGGCCAAAGCACGAGAAACACCCTCACACCATTATGCATCCACCACCACCATAACCGTGTCTGGATACTTTTGGCCAGATAGTGTATATGTATGTATGTATGTATGCATGTATGTATGTATGTATGTATGTATGTATGTATGTATATATGAAATATATATGATATGTATATTATAATACATATATACATGGCTTTGAATAATCTGAGTCTGCCGAAAGAAATTAAGTTCATTCAGGAAAGTATATTGATGAGTTTGATTTTGTAACATAAATTATAGTTAGCACTAATTAATTAAGGTATTCAAAGTAGGATCTTGGAATCATGTACTTAGTATGTTAATATTCAGTATTTATTTTAAAAGTTATTTGTGCTATTTGATAGTTATTAGACGTAAAAGCATGATATAGTTATTTATGGTATTAATTTTGTTTTGATCGCTGTACATTCTCAGTTCGTATTTATATATTATTGCAGATTTAAAAAGAGAAGCCACAATTTGTCATATGTTGAAACATCCCCATATTGTAGAGCTTTTGGAAACGTATAGTTCTGAAGGCATGCTTTATATGGTTTTTGAATTGTAAGTGCAAAATATTTTATGTACATAACTATATAAGTATTTTATTAGTGTCACAAATGCAAAATAAGCTTTTCTTAGTGAAAAATTTAGTTTAGTTTTTTGAAGTATTTTAAGTATACTTTAACTTCTATTAAAGGCTATTTTATAAAAATGGAACAAAGGTATGTTCCCGCCTTTATATATTCAAACTTGTATTCCGAATTGTATTTTTTAGAGCAATTTCTTTTTATATCAATGTTTAAATTGTATATCATCATTAATTATAATAATTTTATTCAATTTGCTAAAAAAAAAATTGAAAATTTAACTAGTTTATTAAAGTGCAAAAAAAATCTTTCTATTAACCGTGTCTCAAAACTTTTCAAAAGCTATTTTTATTTAAGTATCTTAGTTAAAGACAAGATTTTTTATTTTCGATTGTTTTATTATCAAATGTCCCTATAAATTAATTTAAGGCTAATGTGACGGGTATATAATTAAAGAATATCCAAATTGAAAGTTAAAGTTACATTTTATTTATTACTAATCATTATACATATCAATAAGGAGAAGGAGGACCACACTTACCCATAGCTGCTCGTATTGAGAGGCAATTGGACTGAGGAGACTATTGAGAGGCAATTCTCTTTCTGACCCACTCCCTTTTTTTGGAGTTTATTTATATATATTATTTTAAGGGGTTAAACGTGGTCTCGTGTTCTTATCATGCATCCGAAGGTCGACAAATCAATCATCTTGTGACAAATTTCTAGAAAGTTGATATTGTCACGACGTTGCCTCGTGACAATTCTCGTGGTCAAACTTGTTAATTAAACAGTTGATTAAGATCCCGTGCTCTCATCTCGCAATCGAATGGTCAGTTGAACTTTTAACTTTCTAGAAATTTGTCACAAGATGATTGATTTGTCGACCTTCGGATGCATGATAAGAACATGAGACCACGTTTAACCCCTTAAAATAATATATATAAATAAACTCCAAAAAAAGAGGAGTTGGTAAGAAAGAGAATTGCCTCTCAATAGTCTCCTCAGTCCGATTGCCTCTCAATACGAGCAGCTATGGGTAAGTGTGGTCCTCCTTCTCCTTATTGATATGTATAATGATTAGTAATAAATAAAATGTAACTTTAACTTTCAATTTGGATATTCTTTAATTATATACCCGTCACACTAACAAAGAAATTTCTCCAGAAATAAGTATAAGAGTTAAATATTGTTCAAATTTTGATAGCTTGAAGAAAAAAAATTCAATAATATAAATTGTAGCAAACTAAATTTGATTGTTGTTTGAAATAGGAAGAACTGCCCGGAGTAAATTTTATGCCTTTTTTAAGGAACTACCCACAGTTAATTTTAACCCTTTGTTGATTTTAATCCCACATGTTACTTTTGTACACATTTTACTTCAATATAAATTTGCGAGTTTTTACTGTGCAGGTTTTATAATTTCCTTTTTCACAAAGTTTGTAAATGATAAAACTGTTAAATGATATTGAAAACATAATTATCAATACACATGATAATAATGCTCCTTAGCATAAGTTTTTAATAAATTAAAGCCCATTTTTTTAGCCCTATGTCATATTTTTGCAATTGATTTTTTTTCTTTTCTATAAAATTAAAAATAGATAAATTGATAAAATAAGCTGTATTCTTTTTTTTCTGTCACAATCAAATATTTTACACAATAATAAAAAAAAAAGAAATAAAATTTTGATAAAAAAATCTGTTAACAAAACTTCTTCTAAAATTTAAAATAGATTTATGTCATTATTTTTTCTTGCTAAAATTATTTCTTTTGTGATGTTCTCGATTTTGAATTACTACAAAAATGTTCTCTGATTCTTTGGTTTGATTATTCAACTAAATCATTCTTAAAATTTTTTATTTCAGTATGGAGGGTTCTGATTTATGTTTTGAAATTGTAAAGCGTGCTGTTGCTGGATTTGTATATAGTGAAGCAGTTGCTAGGTATGGTGAATTGAAATTCATAAAAATGCTTTTTCTTTTTTCATTCTATATAGAATTATCCAAAATATTTTTATATTTGAGTGATATGTCGAGTTAGTTCTAGATGTGTTAGAAATATTTAATTCAAATTTATTTTTACAGCCATTATCTTCGCCAAATATTAGAAGCTGTTTGTTACTGCCACAGTAATGATATAATTCATCGTGATATTAAACCACAGAGTGTCCTTATTGCTACAAAAGAAAACTCAGCTCCTGTTAAACTAGGAGGATTTGGAGTTGCAGTGCAGCTTTCTAGTAACCAGTTAGTAAATCCAGGCAAGTAAAATCTAAGAATTAAAATCTACATTAATTGATATTTTATTACTTTATTAAAAACAAGTCTATAAAAATAATCTCTTATTTTGTCTTGAGCTCTCTATGCAATTTGTTCCATAAAATAAGATAAAAATATTTGTGTCTAAATTTTTATTGTAAAGTTGAGCACAATGAAACAAATTTATGCTTGGTGTTCCATATTAGGGTGGTCACGACTAGGAAACATTTGAAAAGTTGTGACAAGAGACTGTTGGAAATTGTAAAGATTTTAATTCTTATTTAGGACTACAATTGATAACTTGTTTTTTTTTTGGACATATTTCTCCTAATTCAAAAAATATTTTGGTATAATAAGGCACACTTTTTTTTATATGTATTAATTCATTATGCTGATTATATTTAAAATAACATTTTGCTAAAGGTAGTATAAAACAAATATCTCTGAAAATTGAATGCAAAAGAATTTAAAAATGATTTAATAAAATTTTTAAACCATTCTAAATTTTCGAAAATTACAAAATTTTATGTTAAATAAATTTAATTTGCACTTCCAATGATGCTTCAAAATAATAAAACAAAAGTAGCAAAAGTGAGGTAAAGAACTCTAACATTGAAATAAGTAAAGATAAACAGTGATGTGTGATATTAAATATAGATATTAAATTCTCTAACTCATTATCCCTTTATTAATAAGGTTCATTCTATTAATAGAAAAAACAAAGAATTTATAAATTTGAAAATGTGAGACTCAGAATTATTTTCATTCTTTCTCTCTGTCACCAAATGCAAAAAAAAAAGAAGAAAAAAAAGGCTTGGTTAAATTTTAATTTTGCTGACATAAATCAACTACACATCAATTTTTTACTTATTTTTCCCCTTGAAGTGTCCCCTCTACAATGTTTTGCATATTTTATGTGCTACAACACATAAATGGAATAACTGCTAAGGTTGTATTTATTGGCAATACTTAGATACTTAGGACTCAGATTAGCATGGCAAATTAAATAGGAAAAATGATTGTAAATATGTAATAAATTTATCCTGACAAATGGATGTAAATCAATAGTTTTTTTAATGTTTTTCCACCATTTTAAATGTATCCCTTAAAGGGATTTCAATTCTGATTTGGTTCAAATTTGGTTAGGCATTTCTGAATAGTTAAATGATGTGAGTAATAAGTATATGAATAGATATTTATGTTATTTAATTTTGTTTATTGTGCTATACTTTAGGTCGAGTTGGTACACCTCATTTCATGGCACCAGAAGTTGTCCAAAGGCAATCATATGGAAAGCCTGCAGATATTTGGAGTTGTGGTGTCTTGCTCTATACATTGCTCAGTGGAACATTACCTTTTATGGGGACCAAAGAGCGACTTTTCCAGAATATTTGCACTGGACGACTTAATGTATGGGCCAAGTGGGAAGACTGCTTCCCTAAATGGCTAGTTCCTATCCTATTTTACTTTGTCTTTTGTTTTTGTCTTTTTCTGAATAATTGGTTTTTATTTAGCTATATAGCAATTTTTTACTCTTCAGTTGCACTATAATTTTTAACAGCGATTTTATTTTCTGTAACTTTTTATTTGTATTAGGTGCTTTTTCCCATTTATTATTCTTACTTAATTATAATATTCTTTTTTATTTTAATGGCTATACATTCTTGTTTTTAAACTTGTTCATTAATATTCAAGCTATGTTGTGATACTTGTTTCAAAGATTGTAATTGCACTTTAATGAGTCTCAGGTTTTTGTTTCATAATGGTGAAAAAATTATTCAGCAACAGCTGTAGTGTGTAATTAAATCAAATGTTAGTCACTTAATAAACTTTGTTTTTGCTACTTTGAATGAGTTACCGTAAAATACCGATAAAGTGCAACCCTAATTTTGACGAACATCAACAGTATGTGGAGGGGGCGAATAAACAGTACTGAAGAAACAATGCATTTTAGAAAAAAATCGACTATGTTTGATTAGGCACAATTAAATATGAATCACAAAAAAATAAAATTAAGTAAATATAATTATAGCATAAGGAACTAAAAAAAAACTTTAATTATTAAATCTAACTTTCCTTATACAGAGGTATACAAATAGGGGAAAAACAAAAAATTCAGTGATAAAATAAAAAATATAGACGACAAAATATTTCATAAAAAGAAAAATATTTTATTTATTTACATTATACAGAATCCAAAAGTTCTTTGAAAGAAATATCAAAGTCATATTCAAAATAAAGTCAATGCGCTCTTCGCTTAGTTCATCAGTAATATCATTGTCTACTAATCCTACATTTAGTTCCGCTAATCGAGAATGAAGAAGTCCATCTTTGTTTCCATCTAACACTGGAAATGCCACAATGCGCAAAAGTGTTTGAGATTGTCCTTTCAAGCTCCTGGCGCAAAACCAATCACATCTTGCCGAGTTGGCTTTTTAAAACTCCTGGTATGGGTCTTTTGTTTTTTCCTAATTTATCTATATTCTCTTCTTAATGCACTTTTAAGGGGTGTCATCCACAAAATATCTGCTCATTGCAGTAGACTTGCACACCCTGCCAGAATTAAAACTATATCAGTGTCCATTATTTTCGATTTTTGAGAAAGATTTCAGGCCTTTTTTCAGTTTGTGGACTTTTGTAACGAATTAAAAAAAACTTTTGCGCACAATTATAAAATTCATTATTCTAACGATAATGACATACAAAAAAAATTTATACTTTTTTATCATTTAATTTAATAATAGCAGTGTTTTCATCATAGACTAAAATTGGGTGAACAACAACATGGGTGAAATGGGTGATGGGAAATGGGTTTCTCAAAAACAGGATGAGATTTCAAAAAGTTCAGTGAGATTTCTAAAAATTAAAAAAACACGAATAGACTTGAAAAAAAAACATTTCTTAAATTATAAATTATAACTTATAATAAATTTTTAACGTCTTCTATTTTTTAAAGCATTGAATATTTTTGCTGCATCATCATAGAAGATTTTACTTTTACAAGGTATTTGTCCGTCTTACATTTGTGCATAAAAAATTTGATCGTCTTACATGAGGAAACCTTACTTATGGTAAGCACTTGGTTGCAGAGAAATGTGTTCTGAAAGGGGTTCCTTGGTTCGGAAGGGTAGTGTTCTGTTGTTCGAAAAGGTTCTAAACAATACTGGTAAATAGGGAAGCTAGATAAAACTGGGCAGATGTTGAAAATAATGAAAGATCCAGGAAGAAAAGTGAAACAGATTTTATTCTAAATAGCGTAATGCGAAGCTTTTTCCAAAATGTGAGAAATTCGCGATTTGGAAATAGATTTATAGAATGCGCAAATTTCTCGCGGTAATAATTTTTTAGTGCGAGAAAAGAAAAAATATGCGAGATTCGCGCTTTCTCGCGCTGTAGTGAAAACACTGTAATAGTCAAAGTAATTTTGAATGGTGAGGTTCATAAATTTTTACCTCATTTTAAAGAATGTAATTTTTAAGGCAAAATACAATATTTGAACGAAATTGATTGGCTATTTCCTTTGAAATTGAATTTGAAATTTCAGAGTTTTTTAGAATTCAATTTCTGAGGTGTTTTTCAAGATTTTATATTAAAAAAAAAAAAAAATAAAGGCCAAATATGACATAGCGTTGAAACAAAATTTATTTTCAATTTTCTTATCTTTGATTAAATA
This sequence comes from Parasteatoda tepidariorum, assembly GCF_043381705.1. NCBI lineage: Eukaryota > Metazoa > Arthropoda > Arachnida > Araneae > Theridiidae > Parasteatoda > Parasteatoda tepidariorum. The sequence goes on from NC_092215.1 coordinate 42,686,872, forward strand.
TTATTAAAGTAAGACCGAAAAATTGTCCTGATTGCTTACCTAAATTCCGAAGTGATGTTTCATTAAAAAAATCCTGCCTATTTTCAGAAAATTGACATGAAATTATTAAATTGAAAAAAATTGAATCTAGGATGAAATGCTAAGAGACCATATCCACATGGTCATTCTAAGGTCCCTCCTCCCTCTGTTTTTGTCTTGCATTTCCTTCTTAGGTATATTGGCATGAAGTTTAAATAAAACTTTTAACTAGAGAACTTTTAATCGTAAAAAGTTAATCTAAGAATATATAATTAAAAAATAAAAAGCTATAAATATATTCTTGAAACAAACAATATTTTAAAAAGGGGGGAAATCAATAATTTAGTGAATATTAAATCTGTGTCTTGTTTGGTACCCTCATAATCTGGTGCTTCGGGCATTTGCCCGCCCTCTCTTCTGTCCCTGCCCTTACTCGTTGCTCGTTTATGGCATAAGATTAATCCTCTACCGTAGAGCCATGGTTACTCTGGGGTTAGAGCGTTCGCCTTCCAATGATGTGAACCAGGTTCGAATCTGAGCGATGGCTGATCGATACAAATTCTGCACCCGGATCGCATCAACCACAGTACTGACGTAAAATATCCTCAGTGCTAGGCAGAGTCCCCTTCCCATCAGGGTAACCGTGGGATGTTTCTGTGATTTTCCTTTCCATGTAACGCAAATGCATGTTAGTTCCATCAAAAAGTCTTCCACAAAGGCAATTTTCCCCCAATACGTGATCCAGGATTTCCCTTGTCTTCTGGATTGTGTTCAAAACAAGACTATGGAGTTGAACATTGGTAACCATAAACTCAAAATTGGGTTGGCTGTTCAACAACAGTTATGAAATAGAATGAAATCCTCTACCCTAAACATCAGGATAACTATTTTTTAGAACTAAATTCATAAAGAAGTTGCCAAACAAAAATAACTTTTAAATTGTGTAGTAGGGAAAAGGGTGCTTTTTTTATACTGATTGTGTGAAACTGCAGGAATGCCCTTATCAAGTCTTGGCGTTTTATCAGTATTTTACGGTAATTTCTTTGATGCACACTTAGAAAATAATTTTATTAACTTATTCAGGTTTGGTAGATTATTTATCTCTAAATAAGCTAAATTGTGTAATGTTTTAACCAACTATAAAATTTTGTCTGACATTTTAAAATTAAATCATATTGTATACATGTGGCTTGAACAAATCAAAATTTGTTACTTTTATTTCAGCTACAGTTGTATTCAAAAAAGGAAAAAAAAATGTCTAATTCATAGTATTAACCTACTAAGTGTTAGTCATAGTTGCTGACTTATACACTTTTTAGAGAAGATATTTCCTAGTGATAAAAAAATTAGTCTTTCAATATTTGATTCTTAGTTTAATACATTTATTATAAAATTATTTTTATCATTACTGTGTGGAGTTAAGGGTATGTGTGGGGTTAAGGGGCTGCACATGTAGCACTAAAATGTAAAAATTTCACTTAACTGCGTTAAAAGGTGTTTTCAGAAATTTGCTACTAAAACCTACTTTCATTAAAAAAAGGAGCAAGGTTTTTCCTCCAATTGGGAGACTTCTGTTCTTGCTCCCCTCCCACCAACAGTAACCTTTTTAATATCAAAAACTCATATTTTCCTCTAGCAGCTCACTTTTTCTTACATTCGCCAGAATTTTTGCTTTGGTTGGTTGGTAAGTCTTTAAATAAAAGAATAGTACATAGGAGGGAAAAATGTGTACAATTTTTTCATAATATACAACTATTCATGTAATTTATTTGTAAAAAAAATTGTTAATCAAACTTTTAAAAAAATATTATATTTAATAAATTTAAATGCATATTATGTTTTTTCATAGTATAAAATTAAACTTGTGCCTTTTATTATTACTAAATTTTTTTGTCAATGAAATTTTCATTGTATCAATTGTTTTTATTAAGAAATATATATTTTCTATATACTTGGATAATTTTCTATATACTTGGATAATTTTCTATATACTTGGATAATTTTATGTAAGCTTTGGAAAAGGGTAAGAAATTTTTAAATTTTACTTTGGTGCCAAAAAATGTTTTCTTTATTTAAATTATATTAATTAAAATTTTAATTTTTTAATAGGTTAAATTTTGAAAATAACTGAGCTTATGTATGGGTATGAGTTAGTATTGAATGATTTTATTTTTTCAGCTTGCTGGGAGGCACTGGGATACCATCAGTGACTTTGCCAAAGATATGATACGTAGAATGCTCACTGTTGACCCTATGTACAGAATAACAGTTGAAGAAGCACTACAACATTGGTGGATAAAGGTATTAAATGAAGAGCTAAGTGGCAAAAATTTAAGTATTTTTAATATGTTGTTCCATTGAGCTCTTCAAATATATAATTTTTTTGTTATTGGAAGGTTAAAAAATAAAGAGTACTGCCTAGTAAAGTGTAAATTACAAATTCAATTTCTATTAGCTACTGTTTCTACTGCTTTTAGAACTAAGTATGTGATCATTTTTTAATTTTAACTACAAAAAGTGTTTAATTTCAACAAAAACATGGTCAACATTCAGTGAGTCAAATCTATTTTAAAACTGAATATGATAAAACTTATCTTTTTCATTAGTTTTGCCAGTTTTAGGAAAGTAATGCAGCAGAAAATTAAAAAGAATGAATGTTTTATTGATGCTTAGAAAAATTTTAATAATGCCTTAAGTTAAGCAAGCATATGTTTGAAAATTAAAGTTAAAATCTCCCATTTTGTATTGTTTGCATGAAATTTATTTGTAAAAATGTTTGTCATCATTTTGAAACTCATGAAATGGCATCTTCATCATCATATGAATGAGAGTATTCAAAAAAGCAAGCAAATTAATAAACAAAGTTTTGTATTGATTTCCTTGTTTTCAAACAAACTATTTTAAAACTGATATTTGATTGTGTAAAAAAGAAAAGAATAGAACAATTATTAATTAATGTTATTTAATTTAGTTACTGTATGCCTGTTATATTAATTTAGTTACTATATGCCTGTTATATTAATTTAGCTACTATGAAAAAAAAAACTTAATATTTTCTTCTAAGAAATCATTTTTCTAATACAATCTCAATGAAAGAAATTTTATTTTTATAATTTTAAGTTTTATTGAATTAAATCGATGATTTTATTAAACAATTATCATTAATATTCATGTTTCTAAACATTTTTTTTAACTTTTTATTTGAAAATGAATTATTTTCACTAAGTTTATAAATTTGAATTTCTTAATGATTTTTTTAAAAATAATTGTATTGTAAATTTTTTATTGCCAGGGTCGTGAAAGATGTGCTCCAAAACGACACCTATCCCATAGTGTAGATGAGCTTAAACGATTTAATGCTAGAAGAAAACTTAAAGTATGTATGGATAGTGAACATCTTTAAATTTTAAAGGTCTTAATAAAATAATATTTGTATGTTTCATACAATTTTCTTTAATTTTTAATTTGACATTGAAACTTTTGTTGGTATAGATTGCATAAAGCATTGATTATATGCAACATTGCAACCGTTTTTACTAATAAAGAATTTCAAAACTGAAACAAATGCTTTTTCTTGCACAGTGTAGATTATTTAAATGTAGCAGTTATTGGTAATTTAAATTTTACCTGACAAGAAAACATTATTTATATATAAATATCAGACATTTGTAACAGTGAGAGAGTGGAATTTATGTTCTTGCTACTCAAACTCATATGTTATGCAGATAAAAATCTATAACTCTGAAAATTAGTTTTGCACAACCTCTTTGAAAAAAAAGTTCCACTTTCAGACACTCCAATTTCAAGGGCTTTAGTTTTTATATCAGTTTATACTAACTTAATTATTAACATTATAATAATAACAAGATAAATTTGTCTTTGTGTATATAAATTGTTATATATTCACTAAGTCTATGAATAATATTTTCAAACGAAAATTCAAAACAATGAAGGTTTTGCACATTTTATTTTCATTAAAAAGAAAATTAAATTTTTAACCAAAAATTTTAAATTTACATTTTTTGCTGTATGTTAATTACTTGCATCTTAAATTTTTTAAGAAATCTTTGAACTAAATTTATTTTGAGTATGTTTTAGCTAAAGAAAATTTTATTAAGAAAAATCCAAATGTTGTAAGATTTAAATCTTTTGACTCCTTGAATTAGTACTGCTTAATTTAGAACATATCAGTGGTTTTTCAAATTTTATTGAAATATGTTTGAAAAATAATTATAAAATGTTTATACCAGTTATAGAGATTTTCGCTACTAGGTAGGGACCATACATTGACTATTGGTAGAGCTGTATTTCAGACCTCATGAGTTGTACTATCTTACTGTAAATTTTATATAAAACGTACCACATAAAATATAATGTCATACCAAAGTAATATTCATTGTTTTGAAACATTCTTTTTAAAAAATATTTTTCCCATTTTTCATAAATTATATCAAATTTACTTTTTTGTTAAGGGAAGATAAGTAATTATTTCATTTGATTGAATTAGCATTTTGTTTTTATCTATTTTCTCAATCTTTTGAATAATATGAAAAAGTATTCATCTTTTTTAATGTATTCAATAAACTACTGTACCATGAAGAAATATTTTAGCTGTGAAATTTCATTTTTCTTAATCTCTAAATTTTTGTATCTTGAAATATTAAAAATTTTCTTTTGTGATAAGTTATATAAGGGCGGGGCAAGATTCAGCCTTTCATCCGTTCCGTGGGTCGATAAAATGAGTACCAAGCATGTTTGGGAACTAAACACTGGGGGTTCCGCGTTGGGCTGACCATCCAATCGGAACATCTGCTGTTGCACCCCAGAGCCCAAAGGTCAAGAAAACTGAGATGGACACCGTAGGCCTTGACCCTCTATAGGCTGTTGTGCCACTGAGTTTAGTTTAGTAGATAAATTATATACCTTGTTTCTATATATTTTTAATTAATTTTGTCAAATAATTGACATTTAAAAATTATTGATGTATTGTTCTTTAGATTTTGTGCTCTTAAATTTTAAAATGATCCTTTCTTTTGATATATTATATTTTAATGTATTTTAAGGGTGCAGTAATAGCAGCAGTTTCAAGTCCAAAATGGAATAATTATTACTACGATCCCATCTGTGATGGAGCATCAGAATATGGTATTGAAGATGAAATCACAGCTGCAGGTACTAATTTTGAAACTAAACATACTGATATAAATTGTTCTACAATTGATAGAAAATTTATTATTTGATTTTTGTTATACTCTTTAAATTTAGAATGAACTCTTGAAATTTATGTTATCTCTTTTATTATAATAAGAAAATCATAATGCCAAATATTAATACTATTAAAACTAAAGCATGTCACTTTTTTGTATTGAAATGATTTTAACGTCTTTGGCTTAAGGCCTGAAGAAAACTTTTCTGTCTTTTGAAGTCTATATTTATAAAACTTTTGAAGTCTATATTTAGGAATGAAAAATATCTTTTGAAGAGGAAAGAAATATAGATAATATTTTTGAATAAATAATTTCATTTGCTTTTACAGTGTCGGGGTTCAAACTTAATTTTTCCTGAAAATAATATATTTTACAATTTTATTAACTTATGTCTTGATAATTTCACTTTTACTTTTTCTTTTAATTTCTTATCTTTTCTTTTCTAAAATAACGAAACTGGTAAAAGTGCTCCACATTATAACAATGTTTATATTCAACATTCTTATATTTAGGATTTCTTTTCAGTGAAACATATATTTAGTCAAATTTCCATGTATCAAACTCCAATTAAGTAAATATTTTTAAACCATGAAAGTACAATTTGCTTAAGTTGCTTTCTTATAAGAAACTAAATTTAATTAACTATATTTTGAGTGAAAATTATTGTTTTATCTGTATATACATTTAAACAGAAAGAGAATGCAACCTTTTTGCCCAACAAATTTCTTTTAGATAGATATTGAATAAAATGAAGAGGTCACGAAATAGCACACTAAAATTCTTTGTTAAAAATGCAACAAAATGATTGATGAATTTGATGGTAAGGTTATTGAAAAGCTTAAAAAAATAGAAATTTTAATTGCATTTAATGCAACATATAAATATTGCCAATTTATGCAATTTTATTTAACTAACAAGCTGTTTTTAATTGAAAAACATATTTTTACTTTATACTATATCTTCCTTTCGGCATCTTTTAGTGCACAAAATTTAGAAGATTTTATTAAAAGTATTGACTAGGATATTATGGCTGCCAAACTTTTTATTTAAAATAACACTGCTTACTCTACTTAATTCTATTTCTTATACTTTTCAGAACATAGTTTTATTATAATTATTTTAGATTAAATTCCATTATCAAATTTCTGTGAAAATAATTTTAATAATTTTAAGTATTCTTCACCATGAATTTCTAGATAAAACTTTTAATTTAATGTAAATAGAGTTTCTACATGGAAGTTTGGCTCAATTTGATCATTATTGGTTTGCTTGTTTAAATCCTATAACCATGATTGTTTACCATCATGGAGTAAAAAGTTTTTTAATAAATTGTTTTTGCACTTCCGTCTGTCGAATATGCCTTCTTTGACTTAACTACATCAAAACTGCTCTCACATAATAAATTGTCGCTCTGAGTGTGTACTTGGGTTAGAAATTAGAATGTGGCATTCAGGCATCAATGACACCTAAATATTTTTCCTTAGCTGTCAAAATGATTCAGCCAGATGTAATTTTAAAAGTTTATTTTAACCACAGTTTGTAATTTTAAAAGTTTATTTTAACCACAGTTTGTATCCTTTTTTTATCGTAATAGTAAAAAAAGAAATACTGAGGAATTCTGAAAATGCATATACAAGCACCCAAACTTATACTTTTTAAAAATACATACACAACACCTAGATTATCCTGGATATCCAAAAAATGAAATTTAAGAACCAAATGTTCTTAAAATTTAAGGACAATTTAGGGATGCTGGTTTCAAATAGTCTACTCTCTCTGTTACGGAACAGCATGCTTACAAGCAAATTTAATAAATAGAAATTAAAAACTTGAATATATATATATATTCGTCGTGCACAGGGATCAGCTTACGGCTAACATTGACAGGCGGGACTTCTAGCTTACGGATTTGAGGACTGAGATTAGGTTACAGCTTTGTGTACAGGAGCTGGCACCATAGATTCGGCCCTCCTGCGTTTCGCTTGGTCCTCCAGCGACTCTATAAAGAAAAAAAGAAAAAGCAGAGCAGACTGAAAAATATAATTGATATCTGAGAATTAAATGTTTTAGGTTAATAACGCTAGGTAAGAGTGTATCAATTCAGGCACGTTCACTCTTCCATCTTTGCACGTCTTTTGTCTCTTCTTCAACGGCTTCGTCTTCTTTTCTTTTCAACGTCTTTCGTCTTTTTTCTTTAAAGTCTTTCATCTTTTTTTTCTCTAACGTCTTTCATCTTCAACATTTTTCGTCTTGAACTTCTTCCACCTCTTTAAATTCTTTCGTCTTTAAATTCTTTTGTCTTCCGTCTTTAAATTCTTTCTTCTTCTTTCACGTCTTTCGTCTTTCAATTCTTTCGTCTTCTTTCACGTCTTTCGTCTTCTTTCACGTCTTTCGTCTTTAAATTCTTTCGTCTTCTTTCACGTCTTTCGTCTTTAAATTCTTTCACTAAAATTCTTTTTGGCAACTGTTCCATGGTTTAAGATACTCCGCACAGGTTGTCAAGGTCGTTTGGTCCTTCGTGATTCCCTTCTTTTACTACATCATAGGTATTTCTTCCTTTCACTCTTGTTATTTTGTAGGGGCCAAGGTACTTAGGTTTTAGCTTCAAATGAGGTCCAAATTGGGCACTTTTGATGGCGACCAAATTTCCAATTTCGTACGATTTTGGCTCCTTTCTTCTTAAATTATAGGTTTTTTTATTTTCTTGTTGAATTTTAAAAATTTGTTGCTTTGCGTTTTTTCTTAATTCCTCTCTTTGAGCATCAAAACGAGACTGAAATTCACTTTCGATCATTTCCTTTAGTTTTCCCAGTCCATTAGTGTTCATTTTTGTCCCAAAAAGCAATTCGAATGGAGTAGTGTCTATGCTTCTTTGATAGGTTGAATTTATCTCTTGTTGAACTTTATTGGTATGCTTGTACCATTCAGCTGGATTTT
>NC_092215.1:42695533-42705620 GCF_043381705.1 Parasteatoda tepidariorum
TATATATATATATAGCAACTTTCTCTAAATCACATTAACAAGGCGTTTTCATACACGTGATTCTTCTGCCAATTTGAATTTTTTTAATTTGTCAGATTTTCTACGTTTTTTATGCTTGAAACTATGTTGGAATCCGCTAATATTGTGATTTATATTCACACAATTTTAATATCAAACATCAACTTTTTTTATTACCAAATTTAAAAGTTACACAGTTCGAATAATATTACATGTGATTTAAAAATCGTATTTAGGATTTGTATTTGAGTGATTTAAAAATCCACTATCTCAATTCGTATCCGCACCATCTAAAAATCATGCATCGCGAATCGTATTTACATGATATAAAATTCAACATCGCGATTTTGTAGGGAGTTAAATTATAAATCTTAGTTAAAAAAATTGTATTAAATATGAATAATTTATAAATTGCTATCTTGTTATCTAGTTTTTGCACCTAAGATCTTCAGAGTTTTTCACTTAGTGTCAGAATCACCCCTGATAAAAGTTATAATACAAAGAAAAAAAATATTTTTAAGGGGAAGAAAAATTATTAATAAATAAAATGCTTTTAAAAAATATTTAAAAATTTAAAAAAGAACCAGAAAGAAAATTAAGGAATGGATATAATCTCATTATCAGTTAACATGATTATATACTTAAAAAAAGAGTGCTTCTTAATTTTGTATTAATGTATCCAAAGCAAAATATATCAATACAATAGGATAAGGAAAACCAAAAATATTGAAACGGAAATAGAACATATAAAATGCAAAATAAAACATATCAAGCAAAAAACAGAAAATAAAAATTCGTGAAAAATGCAGAATAAAGCAAAATGTATCCTATAAAGCGAGTATAATAATAAATATGTATCATATTTATATGTATAAAAATATTAAACAACTAAAATTAGCTTCTAACATTTATTTGATAAATAAGGGAGAAAGAAATGCATAAGCAAAATATGATCAACTATCTTTCTGAATACATTCATAAATCAAATTAGAACATGAAAATTTGGATAAATAATATTCATTTTATTACTTTTGCTATAGTTGCAAGTTTTTAGAGGAAGTAATTATATTTTTATTCACAGCATTAACCATCATTTGACCTACTTTTATGTCCTTCCACTTTGTAGAATGGCTAGTTTTAATATTTCATTATCCTTTCTTAACAAACAATGGGCACAATTTTCTTCTCCGATTAAACTATTTTTAGTCTTAATCAGCTCAGCTAACTTAGTCTTTATTTCATTATTTTTAAATAACATCAACACAAATGATGATGTGTCATTTTTAAATAGCGTGAATACTAATCGTGATTTACAATTTTTAAATCTTGTGAATACAAATCGCGATGTGTGGTTTTTAAATTGTAAGAGTACAAAGCATGGGAATATGATTTGTGTTGTGACTCTACTCTATACAAAAGATATAAGAAATACCAATTTCAGGGTCAAAAGCTTCTGAGAAGGAAGAGGAATAAAGAACTCTTCTTTAATACGGCAGAGACTCAGGGGTGTGACATCATACCCATAACTTCTGGCCCAGATACCCACTAAAACTCTTGAGTGTGTGACATTATACTCGTAACTTCCTATCCATCTTATAGCTCAACAAGAAATTGTATTTGAAAAGCAAAGGTATTTTAAAAGTTAGGCTTCCAAAATGACTAGTGGGTGTAATTTTCTAGGAGTCAAAGTTGAATTTTTAGATTAAAATTACGATTAACAAGCTCTTATTTTGAACCATGGTTTGTACAGTATTGATCTATTTAAACCAAAGAAAGTTGTTCATAATTAAGAGAGAAGTGCAAAAACTTTATATTGTCAAAAATCTTTGTTTTATTACACTAATTCTTAAAATATATTTAACCTGTTTATTGATAATAAAGAAAGGGCTCTTGTATAATTAATATTATTGTCTTTGTAGAAAATAAGTTTTATTTTTTTTCTGTGGTTTCTGATGTTTGAGCTTTACTTGTGGATATCCAGTTAATCATATTTGATAACTGTGATTTTAACTTATTTTATATGTATTTTATAATATTTATCTATATAAAATGTTAGAATCAGAAAAATTCTCTTCGGAACTAAATTACTATTTATAAAATATCATTTAGATCATATATTATAAAATTATTATTTACATCAAAAATGTTGCATCTCCTATTGAAGGTCACCCACCCCTAAATATTTGACGCTTTGTTTAAGGGATTATTTTATTAGTGAGGAAAGAATTAACTTCTTTCTATTTATGAATAAGACAAAAAAGTGTAAAGGACATAAATAATGTCACACCAAACTGTAATTTTTGTTTTATGATGAAGATCTTTTCTCAGTTTTGAAAAATAAAAAATTCAGAGGAAAACTAACAATTTATATCAAGGATAAAAAGAGGGATGAGAGACAGGAAATAAATTTGAACAAGATAATTAAATAAAAGAAGGGGAATAATAAACATGTGTTTTGAGGATGTTGTGGTGGAGTGAGAATCCTAGGTGTTGCAAGTTTAGAGGAAAATAGATATCAAAACATTAGGTAAGAATGTGAACAATGCATTGGAAAATGCATGCCTAAAGAATTTCATAGTTAAAAATATATTTGGGAGTTGATGAGAAAAGAAGGGAAAAAATGCCTAATCACCCAGGAACCGTCTTGATGATATTGGGTACTATGGATCTAGGAGAAAGAAAAATTATTAAATGACTGGACCACTGATTGAAAATGATGGATAGTTATTTTAAAAAGAACATTCCATTGCAGAAATAGTGAAAACATCTATCATTTTCTGATTCATACTAGGCTGTGAAGTGATGTAGAGAAACTTATGTACTTTTATGTTACTTATGTACTTTTATGTTAATCTATAATGGTATCTGCAATTTTTAAACAAACTTGTGTTAGAGATAATTTTAAATTTCCTAAATTTTGTAAACATTTTGTAAGAGCAAAATTGTATTATTCATTTCATACATCTTTGTAAAAATTAAACTTTTTAACCTAAATTTCCTAATTAAATTAAAATTTTATGTAGCTTCTAAATAATGTCATCCCTATTTAAGGGATGGACGGGTCTGGAAGATAACTGCTGTATTTTCTATTTTGCACATTTTCAAAGTTAGACTCTCTTTTTTATTTCAAATATGAGTGCAGAATAACCTCATTTTTTAAATACACTAATTGTTTAAAAACTAGCGAAAACTCTGAATAATTTATAACTTTGATAGAATTAATATTTATTGAAGCATATGAAATTAGAAGACAAGGTGAAAACTTGATTTCTGTATAATTTTAAAGCTTTTAAGATGTAGGTATTTCAATTTATGTTCATAATGATAATTAGCAATATAGACATTTAAAAAATATACCAGTTCATAGTGCATTATGTGCTTTTTCATGAAACCAGTATTATTACAGATACTCTCATTGCATTTTATTATTAAACAATGACATTCAGTTTTGTATTAACAAAATAATGTGGTATGAAAAGAAAACTCCATAAACATTATTATTTTAAATATTTTGCAAAGATTTTATTTCCTTGTTTATTATATTTTCAATTTATTTTTAAACATCATATGAGCATGCATACAGAAAGCCGCATTTAGGTGCTCATCTTTTCCCAAAGAGCAGTCTAATTTCTCTTATATTATTATGTAGGAAAACAGTGTATGGGGGAGTGGCCAGACAAACGTAATCATTTGCGAAAGCTTTGGGATTTTATTTACATTTTGAGGGAGAAATTTAAAATAACTTTCTGGAACTTTCTGGAAGGATGTTAAAATTTTCCCCTAACATTGAGAATATCTAAACTACATCATGGTGACTTATGGTTTTTATAAATTTTGACGAAAATATGAAAAATATAGTTTAAATGGGATTAAATTTTTTTTATGTATAAAATATATTACATTTACAGTGTTTTTAAAAGATGTATTATTTATGTATTACATATATATTGTATATTAAAACTTTGTATTTTATTTATGATTATGTTGACTTGTTGATGCCACTGCATTTTTTTAATTAAAAATTTTGCTTGTAATTGAAACTTACTTAGAAGTAGACTTACTAGATATTTACATAACATTTTAATGCTAGAATCCGGGTTTAATTTGCATAGGGATTTAGTCCCCTTACTTTTTTTATTCCAGTGAATTTTTACTTGTTAGATTGAACTCTGGGGATGAGGTATGTTCTGAAGAAAATTATGTATGTTCTGAAGAATATTAAAATATCTGCAAACTTTTATATCTTGTTTATATGTACCTGTTTAAAATTAACCTTTTTTTAAATCCATTTTTACAAAATTTGTATTGAACTTCTGTTTTCCTGGCATTTTATATGTTAAAATATTTTTCAAAGTGTTAATTGTACCTAAATTTAAGAATATGTGTTACATATCAAGCTAAAAATATGTACGCATTTTACACTTTGTCATTTTTTCAAAATTGGCTGGTATATATTATGGTTCCTGCACTTTTTTTCCCAGAAATTATGCCCTGAGTAGAAAATGTTTTCATATTTTTTGTTTCACTCTCACAGTTGTCTAAAAAGAAATAATGATTTCAAAACAAACTATATTTAAAAATCTTTCTATTTGAATACCTTTTTGTATTATATATTTTAAAGTATTCTGTTACCTTTAACTTCCTACAACCAGTATTCTCACTGGGTTCATGCTTACTTCGATTGAAGTAATTTATTTATTTATATTACACGTAAATTCTCTGTTGAATCTAACCTAACTTTCCTATTTGAATGCCTTTAAATTATCCTATCCTATGTGGAGATGGAAAAGTGCAAAAAATTTAGCTCATATGTAAGCTAATTTGAGTTTTTAAATTGCTTTCCTGTATGCGAAAAAAAATTGACTTCCTTTACTTTTTTAATGTTTAACTAATATAATAATTTTATCTATTTTCCTTTTTTTATCCTGAGATGTGTTTGTATATTTGTGCAGCTTTCTTTTGCTGGAAAAATATTCTTATTTCTCTTCCTTCCACTGGTTTGCAGCACTTGATTATTTTAGTTACCTACCTCGACAAATGTAATTGCACCAACAATAGCATTGTGTAAGAAACATTTGCAATCAATTAAGTGGCGCTTAAATTTCTTATATTTCATTGTTTTCTTTGCACTTATGACGCTTATTGACTAATTTTTGCCAGGTTTTATCTCACATCATCAAGATGCTCTTGATTAAGTTTCTTCTAAATGTAATCAGGCAAGTCTAAGAAAAGTCATGTTTGTTAGCTGTATGGAATATCTTTGTTGTATAAGGTAAAGTCATAATCTTTTCTAGGATCTAGTTCCTGTAAAATCTGGTCATCTTCTATCCTAATGATAGATATCCTCTTGTTTGTACTAGTTAACTAATTTTAACATCGCACTGCACTATACAAAATAGTATTCCTCACTTATAGTCTTATCACAGATTTATGTGTAGTATCCTGAATGAGATAGTGTCAAAAGTTTTCTTCCTTATTCTCTCATATAACAAGTACTCACTTGCACCTCTGATCTGTGTCCTTTCACTAAATTAATAGACACTGCTAACTTGTGTTGTTAATAGGATATTGCAATCATCACCTATGACTTCTTTTGTGCAATGTTGCTCTCTTTATCACTACTGCATGATGAGATAACTTTTCTCACTTTTAATGTGCTCTGTTACTTATTAAACAATGTTTGCCTAATCTAATAACAAAATGGTTATTTCATTGTAATTCAGTAGAACTCCCATTTTTTGAATGATTGGTTCTAAACTCTATGTTAATAAAATGTTTGGTTGTTTAGATAATTGCAAAAAGGGTATTTTTTAGAAAAAAAGCAGCAACTACTGCTTATAAAGTATTAATTTAATAAAGATGTCATTTATATCTGAAAAATACTTCAGTTACTTTTGGGTCTGCTAATAACTTTTTATAACATATACCTAATCTGCCCATACTGCACTTTGTATGTGCTTGTGCTTTGAAATTTCATAATCAGCTATTACTTACTCAAAGCTTTTTGATAATTTCTAATCTAGGTAACTATAGTGTAGATAATTGGAGTTCCAATGTATTAAGAGTTTTGTTTGTTAGCCATTTACAATTATATATTTTTAATGAAAGTAGAAACTTTTGGGATTTTATTATTAAGTTAATAAATAGTTAAACTGATATCTAAATGCTTGATTAAGACAATCAAAAGTTGTTTGGCAAAATGATCACAAGTAATAAAAATATTTCATGTTTCTGCATTTATTCAGAAAAAATTCAGTTTAATAATGTGGAGTACTTTTCCAAAACAATATCTCTTGTTTGCTGTAGAATTTAATTATTCACTAAATTTGCTGTCTGATAATTTTGTGACTTACGAAATATTATTAGTTTTTTTCGCAAATTTTTTAGAAAGATTATTTATTATGAGTAAAAGAACTGAAATTAATAAAAATTGAAAGATAATAAAAAGTTATTTTTTTTATTGTGTTGAAAGGTTCTTTAGCCTTATTCTAAAACATTTATGACTGTATAAAGTATTTCTTACAGCTTTTTTTTAATTTTTAATATTTTATAAAAAAACAGACTTATTTAAATGATAAGGCATACTAATTTTTATTATTTGTTTTAGGTGCAATTTCTGTAGTTTTAGATAGTTTAGACACAATACAGTGTTTATCAGATAGTTCTATTAAAGACAAGGAATTTCTTTTATCTATTTTAGATGATACTAAGCTGCACACTTTGCTGAATGTAAGTATGAAAGTTGTTTTTATTTATTTTTACAAAATAATAATATTTTGTTCAGAATATTTATTTTTTGTAACGAAACCTGCATACTCTATTAAAAATTATTGTAAATGTTATATTTAAAATGATTTACAACATTGTAATAACAATGAAATGTTACTTTGGTTATGATAGCGGAAGATACTTCGAATTTTAAAATAATTTGTTTACTTTATTTTTATTTTCAAGTTATTTATCTAACATAATATTTAATGAGAATAATTCATATATGTTCAGCTTTAATATCTATACTATATTAGATAAGTTTAAGATTTAAATTTATTTATTAATTGCACAAATTATTAGTTAAAAAAAATTGTTTTAAATCAAGGAAAAAAATCCAAATCTTTTATACAACTATATGATTCTTTTTTATAGCTGAGTAATTTCACAAAATATAAATTAATGTACTGTAGTTTTCATTGATTGAAGATAACTCTGTATGCTTTTGCATTTAAGCATTATTAAATACAGTCTTCCATTTATATAACCTTTCCAAATTTTAACTAAATATGCATCATTTTTTTAAATAACTACTTTGAAAAATTTAAGCTATAAAAAGCAAGTTTATTTGTGATTCATTAATTTAAAGTTACAGGACTCATTTACAAAACCATAAGATGTTTTTCCTTAAAACTGAGAAGTATACAGTATTGATTTTGAATTTAAAAGCAAATGCCAAAAAAGTTATGTTGGATTTACAATTATAATTGTTTTGAAGAAAATTTTTGTAGTTAAATATGGTATTTTTAGTATCTCGAGTGATATGATATATATAGTATAGAACCACTCATCCGGGATGCTCGGGACCATCGCTATCCCGGATGTCTGAATTTTCCAGTTTTCTGGATCGGCTAAAAAAGTGTTGTTAATCAATGTTTTATTGAACCCAAAATACAATAAAATACAGTAACACGTTTAAAAATCAGGAAGAAAAAAGGATAGCTCTCCTAAATTAAAAAAAAAAAGTCATTTAAAAGAATAAGAACATTTACAAGTTAAGAATAAGAACATTTACAAGAAAAACAAGTTTAAAAAATAAATTCACATATTTATTTTTTGAGAATTAATTTAAATTACCAAATTAACTAATATAAAACAAAACCAATGATTAAAAAAGGAAAAGACCTAAGGAAAAGAAAAGATAAAATAAAAGGAAAACTTATTACTCTAAATAAAAACAACACTTAAAAATTACCAAATAGAAACAATAGTTAAAAAAGGCACTATCATAAATATTACAATCCCGTACAAGGCAAGATATTATAAGACCAACTGAATTTAAAAAAAAAACTTAATTTATGAATAAAAAGAACTAACTTATAGAGCATGAAATTTATTGTGAATGGTGGAAAAGAAAAAAAAATCCAAGACATTGTGGAATTAAATTTGTATAATTTTTAAAAAAAGAAAGCTGCAATCTTCTTGATAAAATAGTCGTCTGCTAGTGGTAATAAATAATTGTATGCTTAGATTAATAAATAATCTTCTCCTTTTATTTTATAAAAGCAGACGATTTGGAACAAAATGAGATGGAATAAAAACTTGCAAATGATACCGCACTTTGAAAGAATCAGAATTTATTCAATTGAAAAATATTGTTTTGTTACGTTTCGTTAAGTTTTCTCTCCACAAACAGGGAGAAAAAGTCCCCCTCCCCCACATTTTCCTCTACTCGGCGTCAAGGATGAGACAAATTTCCGCTTTTTTCTTCAATCGTTCTAGTTCAAAATGGCAGGAAAATCGAGCAAAATTTTTCCCGGTTTTTTGGATTTGAGATAAATAGTTCTATACTGTAATAATTATTTATATAAATCTTACATAAGTATACATTTTTATCCTAAAATATAAATGTTTTTTTTACTGTTAGGTTTATTATACCAATTTTATATAACATGCCAATGGCAGGTCATAAGTTCTAGTTCCTATTTTTAGCCTTTTATTAAATCTTCAAAAATGACATTCATGGGCTAGTTCTCTTTAGCTAATGTCTGTATTCATTGATCACACAAGTACTACACTGTGCAAGCATATACTATTTATTAGAATTATGAATTATTTTGGAATCATTTTCAAGTTAGGAAATATTTTGTTAATAGGAAGTTTTGTTGCTGCTTTTTAAATTCTTAAATTTTTGTAATTGCATAATAAATCCATTTTAGTTCTTCAAAACTTATTACAACTTTAAATTTTTTTGTCTTTTTTTATTTTCTTAATATGAGAATAATTTAAGAAATACAAAACCAAAAAAAAAAAAAAAAAAAAAAGGAAAANAAAAAAAAAAAAAAAAAAAAAAAAAAAAAAAAGGTATATTTTTAACAATACCTTAGTGAGATTTATTTTAACTCATATGATTTGATTTAACATACATTTGACCATTTTGTTTTATCAATGTTATTTTTCTTTTTCAATCTTAAATAATTTATTTAGATTAATGCAATTGTTAGTTGCTTTCACTACTTTTTTTTTATATATATATATATATTGCTTTTCACTGATTTGTAATAAACATAGAATATTTCATTAAAGATTCAAGTTGTAATACTTAGGTTCTTTATAATTTTTGTGAGATTTGTTCACTGTTTTAACACAAAAAAATATTTTTAATTTTTAAAATTATTTTTTTTCCTTCTCAAAATTTTAGTGCTTAGTTTAATATATTATCAGTTATTTTTACTGCTGTCTATTTTCCATTTCCTCAATTATGTATTGTTACAAATTTGAAATATATGACATTATAATAACTCAGGTGGTTTAAGTAATTTTCTTTTTCCCAGGAATTAAACTCTCATTGCAATTTTTCATTGAATAAAGGTAAATTTTCCTGCAAATTGAAGTCAATTTTTTGTTCAAACAAGTAGAAATTTTCTTCTTTCTGCTTCCTCATTATTTTTAATTGTATTTCTTAGAATATTCCATTCAAAGAAAATGTTTAAAATTAGTGTTGTAGTCTGGCAGTCAGATATGTACAGTGGAAAGTCGCATATCCGGAATCGGCGGGACTTCCCGAAGTCCGTATATTTGATTTTTCCGTATAATTGACCTCCAAGGTAAACAAAGCTTAAAATGATCTGAATCTAAGAAGCAGAAAATAAATAAACATTATTTTTCGGGCAATAATGTTTTAGTATTAGAATGATATCTAATCAATCATAAACAAAATATTAGAAAAAAAATAATTATTGCTATTCTAAAAATAAATATAGAAAACGAAAAAAATTCCCAGTTATGAAAATATTAATTGCTCTCTCCACCATTTTGAACTAGAACGATTCAAGCAAGAAGGGGAAATTCCCGTCATTCA